>NC_142952.1:2961971-3004471 GCF_046866305.1 Octopus bimaculoides
CCAATGCATACTCCAATGCTGTCTTAAGGCTTGTGCACACTAGGGGGGGGGGGGGGGGCGTACGCACAGTTGCCTAGGAGCCTCACGGATCTCGGGGCCCATTTCCGTTCTAGTTATACTGTGACTTGTTAATGAATAAATATTATTGGGGGCCTAACGCATGAATTTGTCCAAGACCTTCATGGATCAAGGGGCGCAATTATCATCTATGTATGCTGTCAGTGAATAAATAGTCTATGGGGTGGCAGTAGAGTGATTTGTTCCGGGTCCTCACAGGTCTAGGGGTTCACTTATGATCTATGCATGCCGTGGTTTGCTGTCAATGAGTAAATATCGTAAGAATACTAAAGGGCCGGCATAGTACATTGACTTGTTTAGGGACCCAATTCTGATCTGTAGATTTAGTGGCTTGCTCTCAGTAAATATAGGGCCGGTGCGGGGAATTAATTTGCTCGGAGGCCTCACGAATCTAGGGGTCCACATGATCTATGTATGGCTTGCTGTCAACGAATAGATCCTATAGCGTCCAGTTCATTGATTTCTCCAAGAGCTTTGTGGATCTAGGGGCCCAGTTATGATCTATTTTGCCGCGGAGTGCTGTCAATAAATAGGGCCCTGATTCCTGCAATGCTTCCTCGAGACGCCAGACTGGGTGATCGCAGTGGTGGACCCAATTTGGGCCGGAGGCAGGGGGATCTGAGGGGTACGTGCCCCTCCTCAAGAAAAGAAGTGCGCCTTTCTAAATAATGTTATAACGCCCTTTTCTCCTGGAATTGTATTCCCTTCTGACCTTGTGCCCTCCTTTCGAAAAATTCCTTGGACCGTGCCTAGATCGAACTCAATATCTCACGATAGCGAGAACTGCTTGATTACACACACACACACACACACACAAGGTATCGCTTTGCAGCGTTTAGTCGAACACACCGACCTTGGTACTTATTCTATTGCTGTCTTTTGTCGAACCGCTAAGTTACAGAAGCGTAAACACGCTAACATCTATTGTTAAGCGTTGGCGGATGGCACAAACACACACACACTCACGCGACGCCGGGACCTATTGTAGAAAACGCAGGTCGAAGGCGCGCGCAGTAGGACTGAACCCGAAACCACGTGGTCGCACAGTGAGCTTCTTAATCCCACGCCCAATAACTCACTTCTTTCCCAGCCGTGTTCTACAGAACAGAACAGAACAGTCTTTTTTATTGAAGTCAAATCAAATTGATACACGTAGTATATTATTTTCTCATGCCGCCTTACGTAGCGAAAATAGGACTTGATTTACTGCTGTTGCCCCCCTCTCTCTCTCTCTCTTTCTTTCTCCATCTCTCTCTCTCTCTCTCTGTCTATCTACCTGTTTCGCTTTCTTTCTCTCTCTCTCTTTCTATTTATATATCTCCATCTCTTTCCCTTTCATTTGCTCTTTCTGTCTGTCTCCACCTCTCTCTTTCTTTTTCTGTTTATCTCTCTCTGTCTTTGGAACTATGCGCTCCCCCCCCCCCCCTCAGATACATCAAACTTTGTTGCATCATAACTTTGGTAAAAGTGCATATTTTAGATAAAAGTGTTTTCAGGTACATTTTAGCTGGTATCAATTATAATGTCAAGAAATGGGAAAAAGTAACAACCCACACAAAAAAAAAAATCTGTTTCCTAACTTTGTTTTCTCAATAATCTTGCATGAATTTTTTTTTCGTTTCGTTTATCTTTTCAATGAAATTTTTCAGGGATACATCTTAGGTGTTCTTAAAAATTATGTGCAGCGGGGGGGGGGGGGGGACTGAAAAATACAACCCCCCCCCAGATTTTTTAGGATCATAGGCACAGTGTCGAGCTGTTATTTTTAGCACATCTCACGACCACCTCATACCGTCCTCGTTTGTCACTGTCGTATTGATATTTCTCAATATCTTTCTCCCCATAAACACATTTAATGGTTTATTGCTGGGCCTTACGACTGATCGGCGTGCCAGCACCCGGCAGCAATGATAAACAGTCCAGTTGGAATCTAATGGGTTTAATTTCTTTCTTTAGAAATTAACCCATCTATGGATGATGTCGGATCTTGTTCAAAACGGGAGCACCAGTATTTTCTTAACGAAACACTTTGAAACTTGGGACACTGGTAGAATGTGTCATATAAAACATCTTTTTCTCTTAGTCTTCTTAACAAAAAAACGTACATCGCAAGTTATTTCATGTTAAAGTTGTCGTATTTCTGTAATTTCAACCAATGACTGACGTCCATTCAGCCGTAAAAATTAAGTGCTGACTACGTAAACAAACGATTCTCGGCGGTGATAAAATTATTATTTCCTTGTCAAAAAATGGCTGAAGCATATTGGCAGTAGCTAATAAACCTTTCTATTAGAGGCACAAGGCATGGTTTTTGAGGGAAGGAGCAAGTCGGTTAGGGAAAACGAACACACGTGTGTTGCCTCTGCAAAATGTCAGAAGTAATGGAGATTAAATACGCTTTACACCGCTTAAACTGCCAAAGGAGTAAGTGTAAACAGCTGAATACTTGTCAGTGATTGGTTGAAATTATCGAAATAAGACAATTTTTTACATGAAATAAATCCGAATACAAAAATTTTTTTCTGTTCTATAACACAAAATAGATAAGTATACGAAGTTTGAAAGTCTTTCGGTACCAAAAACACTACATAAAACATAAATGAAAACTGGTGCCCCCGTTTTGAACAAGATCCATGATATCAGCTAATAAACGCTTCCCTTAGGTTTGGTTATCGATCGCCACTATTTTGGATGACTATCCTCTCGTGGAGACATCGAGGCAACCTCGTATTTGTTTATGACTGCTTTAGACTCCAAAATATTTTACTAACACCAGTATAATAGTATAATTATAGAATGCTGTGTGTGAATTTTACCTGAGAATGTACCTTAAGAATGTAAAAATATAAAACAAAGCTATGTAGGCCAATGGGCCGACTTACAACCAAATCAACTTATGACCAGTCAGTCGGAACCAATTGTGGCCGGAAGTCCACGATGACCTGTATTGTATTTCAGTTTAATCTCCGTTCAGATTGACACTTTTATTATTTTTTTTTCTTTTATCTGTTTCAGGCTGTGACCATGCTGGGGCATTATTACCTTGAAGAAATTTTAGTCAAATGAATTGGCCTCACTATTTATATTTATTTTCAGTTTTCAAGTTTTTTTTCTTAAAAGAAACAGCTGAAGTTGACTTCTGTGTGTGTGTGCATTCATGTGTACAATGCGTGCGTGTGTGTGCATGTGTGTACAATGCGCGCATGTGCGTGTGTGTATAATGCACACATTCGTGTGCGTGCATGTGTGCAATGCACACATGCGTGTGTGTATTGTTGTTTTAACTGGCAGCTGCAATAGCTTGTCCTCTGACAACTCCAAACAAGGCAGAACCTGTTAGTACAGAAAATACATTCTCAGAAACATTCTTGTCAAAACAGTTTAATGCACCTCTCCCCCCCCACACACACACTCAGAGGCCTTACAACAAATAACACGAGTTTTTCCGGTTCTTAGTATACTGAAGCTACTCTCCAGGTGTTGTATTTTGGTTTTCTACCTGCTCCAATCTGTTCTTCGCCGTTCTAAGAGCTCTCAGTCGATGGTGCTCAGTGCATGCCCCGGCAGCGGTGAACACTTGGGACTGAACCTCAAACCATGTAGTTGGGAAGCAAACTTCTTACCACACAACCACACCTGTGCCTACTTCGGTGTGTCTTCAATTGTTGGGAGATTTCTTGCACCACACAAACCTTGTTTCTTTGAATTCATATTGTCTGTCTGTGTGTCCCTCCTCCTCTCCTCTCTGTCTGTGTGTCCCTCCTCCTCTCCTCTCTGTCTGTGTCTCGATCTCTCACTGTCTATGATTGCCTTTGTCTCTTTCTGTCTTTGTGGAGGTGCGTGGCTTAGTGGTTAGGGTGTTGGACTCGCGATCGTTAAGGTTGTGGTTTCAATCCCTGAACCGGGTGAGCTGTTGTGTTCTTGAGCAAGACACTTCATTTCACATTGCCCCAGTCCACTCAGCTGGCAAAAATGAGTTTAGCCTGGAGAGGGATGGGCCCTGCCAAGCTTTCTCGCCCAGGACACGCTGCATGGCTGCAGTGCCCCAACGACACCCTAAGGGGTTAAGGGACTTGTTATTGTTGTCAGTCTTTGTCTCTCTCTCTCTCTCTCCTTCTTTCGCTTTGTCTGTCACTGTTTTCTCTCTCTCCTTTCTTTTTCTCTTCCTTGGTCTCTTTTTCCCTGTGTCTGTCTGTCTGTCTTTGTCTCTCTGTCTATCTTTCTCTCTTTCTCTCTCTCACTTTTCTTCTCTGCCTGTCTGTGTCTCTCCCAGTCTCTGTTTATCTCTCCTGCCTGCCTGTCTCTGTCTGTCTCTCTCTCTTCCCTCCCACTTGATTTCTCTCTGTGCTTGTCTCTCTCTCCCTTTCTCCCCAATATATTTTTCTTCCTCTCTCCCTCTCTCTCACATCCCTTTCTCTCCCTCTCACTCATCCACGCTGTTAATTACACTCTCCTCTCCCCTACTCCCTACATCTCCACTATTTACTTTAACCAATCCTTCCTCCCCACTCCTCTTTTTCCCCCTTACTCTCCACTCAGCTGTCATCACAGAATTTACACATGTTGTTACATTGTTTTCTTAGCTCTAAACAAGTGTCTCTGTCTGTTCGTCTAAATATCACTGTGTACACTTGTGCACAGGGGATGCTTATGGTGCAGTGTGTGTGTGTGTGTGTGAGGTGGGGGTCGGGATTGTTCCATACTTAATTTCCTGCCATGTACAACAGATTTAATTAGGCATAAGTGACCCAGGCACATTTGTGGTGAAGGGAATGGGACAGGATTAGGGAAAGTGTGTAACAGAATTGCTCTGCAACCACCACCACCACAACAACAATGCCACCACTACCACAACCACCATTGCAACAATGCCACTACTACCACCAACACAACCACAACAATGCCACCACCACCACAACTACAACAACCTCCATCACAACGCCACCACTACCACAATCACAACCATCACCACCACCACCACCACCACAACGCCACTACAACCATCACATTACAACCACTGAAAACTGACATCGCAAACTGCTTGGACCATAATCATCACACACTGACAACACACTTACAGTATATATTTATTAACTTTTATCATCAAATTTCCTTAGAAAGCTGGCAGAATCGCTAGCACACTGGACGAAATGCTTAGCGGTATTTTACCTGTCGCTACGTTCTGAGTTCAAATTCCACTGAGGTTGACTTTGCCTTTCATCCTTTTGGGGTCGATAAATTAAGTACCAGTGAAACACTCGTAGTGGTGGTGGTGGTGGGGAGGTCGATGTAATCGATTACTTCCCTCCCCCACCCCAAATTTCAGACCTTGTGCTTTTGTCCCCATAATTGACCTGATTTAGCTACTAATACCTGGGGTCCCTAGTCCTAGTTTCCTCTTCTCCCTTTTGTTTGTCTTCCTTAATATTGCTGGTAAATGGGGTAAAGACCCCCTTTTGTCATGAATGACCATCGGATTGCACCTAGAAAGTTAACCTCACGACTGGCACAAACTGATTAAATTTTGGGATCAATCCGGTACTGGACAAAGATTCTGGACTATTTTCCCTGTTTTTTTACTGAAACTTTTCACAGTGGTCGGGTTCATTTTTAGTATTCTCGTTTGTGAGAGCAGTCAAGTTTATTTCAAATAGTCTCTCATTGAGAGGACGTTGGTGTTGCCTTGGCCGAGGTTTACACTCTCTGAGTGCTCGTTACATTTTATTATTATTGTTTTTACACAATTTTCTGTTTTTTTTTTAAAGAAATTTTTGTTTTTGTGTGTTTGTCGTTGCAGTTACGTTGATCAGCTCCATGTTGATGTTTGTCCTGTTTATATCAGAACTCAACTATTATCTTACCAAAGAAGTACATCCAGAACTGTTTGTTGACACATCCAGGGGACATAAAATACTCATTCACATCGATATTACTTTTCCAAAGCTGGCATGCTCACGTGAGTCAAACCACCTTCCATTGCTTCCATCTTTCTATTTTAATTCTCTCTCTCTCTCTTTTCTCTCTTCCCATCTTTGTCTCTCTCACTCTCTTTTCTGTTTTTCTTTCTCCCCCCCCTCTCACTTTTCTCTCTTCCTTCCTTTCTACCTCTTTCCCTCTTTTCTGCATTCCTTTCTCTGTCTCGTTCCCTTTCCCTCTCACCTCTCTGTCTCTCTCTTTTTTATTATTTTATCTTTTTTTTTTTGTTCCTTTTCAGTTCTCAGCACCGATGCCATGGATGCGTCGGGTGAACAACAGATCGATGTGGAACACAACTTGTTTAAGCGTCGGCTCACTTTGGATGGAGAACCCATCTCTACTGATGTGGAGAAACAAGGTAACCGAATCTGCCCCACTTCTCCTGCTTCTTGACAAACCCTTGTTCCAGCAACCCTTTAATCAGGGACCTTTCAACTACACCCATCCCATTTTATGTATTTAAGAATTATTTCTCTTTTATATATTTTAACCCTTTTGTTAACCATATTTCTGTTGAGATGCTCTCTGTTTCTTTCAATTAATTTGAAATATAACAAAGAATTTAGTAAAATAACTTAGTTAACATTAAGCTAGTGTTAGGAACATAAATTGTGACTAAGGTTTAATGGAATATTTTAATTCAAAACTTACGAAAACAAGACATTTATACTACAGAGCCAGATCCAGTTTCAGCCGGTTTGGTAATGAAAGGGTTAAGAATCGTTTCTCTATTATATATTTTAACCCTTTTGTTAATATTTCTGTTGTGATGCTCTGTGTTTCTTTCAATTAATTTGTACCACATCCTTGTGTTGTTGTTTTTCTCTTGTGTTTGTTCTCCGATTTTTTGTTTTACTATTTACCACATGCTCACACGGACCCGTGGCCTTCCGACTGACTTTGGACTACCTAATTTGCAGAATTCTTTCTACCATTGGATTACATTACTTTGTTCATTCAGAATATGCCATTTCTGCACCTTGGTTGTGAATCATTATATATATATATATATATATATATATATATATATATCTGTTTATAAATCATTATATATATATATATATATATATATATATATATATGTTTTTTTCTTATTTTTTTAAAAACGTTTTCACTCTTTACATAGAGACTCCCAAAAGAGGTGAGAAAAATTATTTCTTTCTTCCCGGATCTTTCAGTTGTTTCTGCTTATACATTTCCCCCGTTGCTCCTCAGTATGTCGTTCCCTGAAAGCCGGTGGAGCGACAGCTGGGAGATGGCACTTAACATTCGGCAATCAGAGTATTCTTTACTCAATGGAGTTCCTTTTATGCATAGTAATCAGAGTAACCTTCATAATTTTTCATTGAATTAGGTGCATATTTTGCCATAAAAGGAGAATGTTGCTATTGATCTATTTCATTCAGGGTAGGCACATCTCTGACACACATACACACACAATGGTATCATATGAAGGTATTATACCATTCAAGATATACTTCAATGTTTTACTTTGTTCTTGCAATATATTTCTCCTGTGGTATCATATTATGGATATTATGTATGCGAGGGGTTATTTTCATGTTATATTTATTGTTGCTGCGACATATATATATATATATATATATATATATATATATATATATATATATATTAGCATGGTATCATATATCAGTATTGTACTATGGTAGTAGTATCGTTACTTTGGTATCATATTTTATTCTGGTATTATATACGCTGGTGATGCATGCTGGGATATTTCAATATTGTGTTATTACTGCTGCGATATATAATATTTTTATGAAGGTATACTGTTCAGCATATGCTTCAATATTTTATGTTCTTACAATATATTTTTACCATGGTATCATGTCATCATCATCCTCATCATCGTCATTAAATGCCCGTTATCCATGCTTGCGTGGGGTTGGATGCTTTGACCAGAGCTGGTAAGCTGAGGGGCTGCACCAGACCCCAGTCTGATTTGGCATGGTTTCTACGGCTGGATGCTTTCACATGCCACTGGCACAGGTGCCAGTTGTGTGACACCAGTATCTGCTACAACTACGATTTCACTTGACTTGATGGAAAGGTGCTTTTTACATGCCACTGTAGATGTTGTAACGATGATTCTAATGAGGAAGATGTAATTACTGCAACATGTAGTGCTTTCAGTGTTTTTTTGTTTAGTTATGTGAGATTTTTAAGAGTCAGTTTACAATCACTTGTCATTGCAGTTTGATTGTAATGGTCGACTTCTGTCCCAACACTTTTATCACTCATCTGTTGTAGGACGCCTGTCTTTTGCAGCTGTTGCTCATCTCTTGTTTATTACAAACCACAAAAGCTTCTTCATTGCATGTGAAATTTTGACTTCTTTTCACAGCAGCAGAAACTTTTCTCTTCTATCATAAATTTACACACACACACACGTGTTTTTAAATGCATGTAGGCAAAGTGGCTGAGTTCGTTTTGAGCATTGGGTCTCACAGAGGCAGAATGGCTGAGTTCCTTTCAAGCTTTGGGCCTCATGGAGGCAAAGTGGCTGAGGGCCTCAACAAATTCTGCCTGACCCATGCCAGCATGGACAAATGGACATCAGAACAATAATGATGAGGGTAATTTAGCTATTAAAAAAAACAAAAACAAAGAACTAGCTCTCCATTGGTTACGACAATGAGTGTTCTTGTTGATCCGATTAACAGAACAGCCTGCTCATGAAATTAACATGTAAGTGGCTGAGTACTCCACAGATATGTGCACCCTTCATGTAGTTCTCAGGGAGATTCAGTATCCAGTGTATACGTTTTTTTTAAAGGTAGCATGTAAATTAAGGGAAATTTGGTTGCTATTTCTAGTATGTGTAGTGTCCACGTAGACACTTGTTCATTGTCTTGTATTTTTTAGATCACATGACCATTGATTAACTTCTCACCTTTTTTTTTTCTCTCTAGTGATAGGAGGGAAGAAAATCAACGTAACAGAGGTAAGACAAATTTTATTTTTCCTGTCTGTCTGTCTGTTTGTTTCTCTGTATCTGATGATGATGATGATGATGATGATGATGATGATGATCGTCATCTTCATGATCATGCTGGCATGGGTTGGACGGTTTGACAGGAACTGGCCAGGCTTCAATTGTCTGTTGTGGCATGGTTTCTACACCCGATTCCCTTCCTAACCCCAACAATTTTACAGAGTGTACTGGGTGCTTTTTATGTGGCACTGGCATGAGTACCATTATGTGGCATCAGCACAAGTGCCTTCCATGTGGTGCTGGCACGAGTACCATTACGTGACACTGGCATGAGAGCCATTATGTGACATCAGCACGAGTGCCTTTCATTCAGCCAGTGTTAGAAACATAATTTGTGACTAAGGTTTGGTGGAAGATTTTAATTCAGAACTTACGAAAACAAGACATTTGTACTACAGAGCCAGAGGCAGTTTCAGCAGGGTTGGTATCAAAAGGGTTAAGAATCATTCCTCTATTATATATTTTAACCGTTTCCTTACCGTAATTCTGTTGAGATGCTCTGGGTTTCTTTCAATTAATTTTAAATATAACAAAGAATTTAGTAAAATAAATTAGTTATCATTAAGCTAATGCTAGGAACATAAATTGTGACTAAGGTTTGGTGGAAAATTTTAATTCAAAACTTACAAAAACAAGACATTTGTACTACAGAGCCAGTAGCGGTTTCAGCTGGGTTGGTAAAGACCACTAACAAAAAAAAAAGGCAAAAACAAAGAAGCAAAAATTAATAAATAGTCTCTTTTTTCTTTTTTTCTGAAAGAACCCTGAAAAAGCTCTGTTAGATCCAAACCGCTGTGAAAGTTGCTACGGTGCTGAAACTACATCTGACAGGTAAGTTATACTTTTCTAATTACATTCTCTCTTCTGATACCTTTCTCTCAGACACTGTCTGTGTTTAGTTGTGTTGGTGTTATTGTTGCTGGATTTCCTCGTCGCTTTGCAGAGTACGGGTCTGTATAGACACCTAAATAAATATATAGCTTCAGGGAAATTAGACACGCAAGGGTCTTTTCTTCAGCTTGGCTTGAGGGTTGACCTAATTGTCCAACAGGATCCTCTCGAGCTCCCAGTGTTGCGTGTGTATTGTGGGAGGAAAGTAACTTAAGTCCAATCTAAACAAGTTTGTATGCTTCAGTACACACTTCATTTGCATAACAATGATATTAGAAAGACTCTCCAGCTGAATAAATTGTGTGTGTGTGTGTGTGTGTGTGTGGCTCTATGTGAATAGCTGTGCGTGTGTGGCTCTGAATATCTGTGTGTATGTGGGTGTGTGTGTATGGCTCTGTGAATAGCTGTGCTTATGGGCCTCTGTGTGTGTGTGTCTGCATGTGTGTCTGTGTGTGAGACTGTGAATAGCTGTGTGTGTGATTGTGTGTGGATCTATGCAAATAGCTGTGTGTGCGTGTGACTCTGTATGTTTTTGTCAGTGTGTGTGGGTGTATGCATGCATGTGTGAGTGGCTAAGGGTGTATGTGTGTGTGTCACTGTCTATGTCTGTGTGAGTAACTCTGTGTGTGTGTGAGAGAGAGAGAGAGAAACAGTGGCTATGTGTGTATGTGCGTGCACATGTATGTGTGTCTGTCTGTGTGTATTCATATGTGTATCCGTGTGTGTGTGTGTGTGTGTGTGTGTGTGTGTGTGTATCTGTGTATATAAGTCTGTGCGTCTCCGTGCCTGTGCCAGGCTGTGGCTGTCCTCTATTTCCCCCATTTGATAGTACTACAGCTGGGCCTCATCGGTAATCGTTATATTGGATTTCAGAAAAGTAAATTGATTTTAATTACACGTCTATCTCTGTCTCTTTGTTTACATTTAGCTGACATGTTTCCTGTCTTGGCATGTTTCATTTATTATTCCTCCTTTGTTATCGTTCTCGTTTGGCTCAGGTCAGCCCTTCTGAAACAAGCCATTAGTCCAAGGACACTCCAGATGTGACCACCTCGTCTTTCTTTTCTGGTATATAACAGGGTATTTGTCATCTTGCAAGGCTTGTCACTGGAACCTACTCTGGTGACCGAGAGAGTGGCTAAACCATTGTCCAAGCCTTTGTCTCTCAAATCCAGTGGCCTGCAACTGTCTCACTATCATTTCATTTCTTGATCTAGTTTATATTTTACACCAGTGTCGCCTTCCTGGCACTTGTGCCAGTGGCACGTAAAAAGACATAAAAGCACCCACTACACTCTCGGAGTGGTTGGCGTTTGGAAGGGCATCCAGCTGTAGAAACTCTGCCAGATCAGATTGGAGCCTGGTGTTGCCATCCGGTTTCACCAGTCCTCAGTCAAATCGTCCAACCCATGCTAGCATGGAAAGCGGACGTTAAACGATGATGATGATGATAATGATATGAAGCATGCCTGCGTGGTTTACAAAGTTTGCTTCCCAACCTTGTGGTGTTGAATCAGCCCAACTGCATGACACATTGGCCAAGTGTCTTCTGTTATAGCTCTGAGCTGACTCTGAGTTTTGAGAGTGGATTTGGTGAATGGAAACTGAAAGCTTCTTCTATATGAATGCTTGTAAACACACACACACACACACACTGCATGATCAATGTATTATATACTATTAGTCTGTCTATACTTTATTTGGTGTCACCTCTCTCTCTCTCTCTCTCTCTCTCTCTCCAGCTGTTGTAACACTTGTGAAAGTGTCCGTGAAGCATACAGAAAGAAAGGATGGGCTTTTAAGCCTGCAGAAGTGGAGCAGTGCCAGAGAGAGGGCTGGGACGAAAAGATGAAGGAGCAGCAAAACGAGGGCTGTCAGCTCTTCGGTACGTTGGAGGTCAACAAGGTCAGTAATATTGATGTTTAACCCTAGGTCATTTCTCGCCTTGTCTTATAACTAATGTTTCTCATTCTTTGTCCTGATTTCCTCAAGCGATAAAGTCTTTCAAGTCTCTTCCTCTCTCTCTGCCTCACCAGCGGCTTACTGCTGTTTCTATCTCTTTTGGCTGATGCTGGTGTCACATAACTGGCACCCATGCCGGTGGCACATAGGGCCTCACAGAGGCAAAGCAGCTTAGCTCCTTTTGGGTGCTGGCCCCTCACAGAGGCAATGACCAAGACCTTTGGCATTATGTCATGCTTGAGAAGAAGACCCATCAAGCTGAGAAAAATCGCAGTCATGGCAGGTACCGGTGTCACGCAAATGGCACCCATGCCAGTGGCACGTAAAAGTACCCATTACACTCTCGGAGTGATTGGCATTAGGATGGGCATCCAGCTGTAGAAACCCTGCCAAATCAGACTGGAGCCCAGTGCAGCCTTCCAGGTTGCCAGCCCTGGTCAAACCATCAAAGCCATGCCAGCATGGATGACAGACATTAAATGATGACGAGGATGATGATGATGTATGGCAAAGATGGATGGAGTGTGGGGAAATGTTTATATTATTTATGTTGATTCTTTTGTTTTTCAGGTTGCTGGAAATTTCCATTTTGCTCCTGGGAAAAGTTTTAATCAGCACCATGTACATGGTAAGTTGTCTTAGAATGTACCACATGTTGAAGTTGGTGTGGCCACAGAATAACAGTTAGTTTCTGCACTTGTTGAAGTTAATGTTATCCCTCCACACTGAGTTTAGTTTGAACCCAAACACACAGTGGCTGATGTTATCCCACACACTAAGGCTAATGTTATCCCACACTCACTGTAGTTACTGTTAACCCATACGCTGTGGTTGGTGTTAACCCACATACTGAAAATGTGGTTATCCCACATTGGTAATATTTTGTGTACCCTTATACCCACACACACGTCATATTTGCAAACAGGTTGGTGGTATCCCACACATCGCAATTGAAATTGGTGTCCACAATGTCTGATATTTGTTTCTACTTCTTTGTCTATTTCAGTCCATGATTTGCAATCTCTGGGTGGACAAAAGGTAAGCGCCATTTGTTTTTACTCTCGTTTTTTTTGTATTTGATAACACTTTCTTTTTTTCCAGTTTGTTTCTATGTCCCTTTCTCCATACTGACACTCATCATCATCATCCAGAGTTTTAAATCCATAGCAACTGAGGTAAGCAGGTGCAGCCCACCCCAACCTTTGGGCTGGATGGTGCCCATTCTCCTTTGCTATCATGAGGCTTTTTTGGACCTGGATTTTCTACAGGGAGCATGCCCTTGCTTACCCCCAACCTTAGTTTCTAGACATGAGTGGTCCAGAGACACTGGGTAGACAAATATATTATTGAGGTGTTGTTTTACAGCAGGGTCCCCTTCCTGTTGCTAACCCATACCTGTCTTTCAAGTAAAGGGTCTCTTATTTGATGTGTCTTCAAAGGCATGAGATGAGCTGAGGATTTGTCAATAGGGGGATCTAACACCAATACAGCCCTCTGACTCATTGGGTCCTGTTGAGCTGTCCAACCCATACCAGCATGGAATACAGATGTTAAGTAATGATGATGATGCTGCCCTATGCTTTGTTACTTTTGTAGAAGCGAGCAAGAACTGAAAACACAATGTCTAGCCCAAAGCTGCCTCCTTCAATATTACTCTTTCATTCTATTTTGTCTTGAATGTTACTTGGTGACCTAACTAGTTGCTGGTGAAAAAGGCATTCATTGGTGTTGGTCATAGAAACCTTGCCAAACCAGACTTTAGAATCCAATACAGCCCTCTGACTCATTGGGTCCTGTTGAGCTGTCCAACCCATACCAGCATGGAATACGGATGTTAAGTAATGATGATGATGATGATGTCGAAAAGGAGGAGGAAGGGCATCCAGCTGTAGAAAATCTACTTCAAATTCCATCTGAATCGTTTTAACATGGAAAAGTGGATATTAAAATGAGTCAAATCAATTTTTGTTAAAGAAATTTGCATAGAATGAATCTGATTAGAAAAAGAAAGAAAAAACAAAATTTTATGTTTTCTGTTTTTTTTTTCAAGTTTAACATGTCGCACAAAGTGAAGACATTATCCTTTGGGAAACCTTATCCAGGAATTATGAATCCGTTGGATGGTGTACATGTAATGGCAGACAAAGGTCAGGATTTTCGGTTTCTTTTACTCCCTTTTTCTTCCTTTATTGCATTTTGATTTTCATTCTGTTTGGTGTATCCTGAATATGGGGGACAATGCATGTCAGTGTACGATTTGGCTATGTGGTTAAGAAGCTCACGTTGCAACCATGTGGCCATGTAGTTAAGAAGCTCACGTTGCAACCATGTGGCTTTGAATTCAATCCCACAGAGTAGTACCTTCAATGTCTTTTATTATAACCCAAGGCTGAGCAAAGCCTTGTGAGTGGATTTGGTAGACGGAAATTGAAAGAAGGCTGCTATGGTCATGTGATGTGTATGGATGAGGACAGCTGTGTAAAGAAGATCTCTAGCTGTGAAGAGAACCTGTGGTAGAGGTAGACCTAGGAAGACATGGGATGAGGTGGTGAAGCATGATCTTCGAATGTTGGGCCTCACAGAGGCAATGACTAGTGACCAAGTCATTTAGCGATATGCTATGCTTGAGAAGAGTGGTCAAGCCAAGTGAAACCATAGTCATGGCTGACGCCAGTGTCACGTAACTGGCACCTTGTATATTCTTTTCTGTCTTAAGCAGCTTGGTTGGTTTTCATGGCCTATTCTTGTATTTTAAAATCTTTTTACCTTGTTTTGTAATTGTCATTTTTAAAAGAAAAAAAAAAGGGGGTTAACTCTTGAAGAACATTGTTATGGATTGTCATCATCCTCCTTGTCTTAACATTTGCTTTTTCCTATGGCTGGATGCTCTTTCTGTTGCCAAACCTCACCTGTTTCCAAGCTTTCACAGAATATTGATTTCAAACTTTGACAGAAGGCCAACAATTTCAAGGAAGCAGTAAATCAATTGCACTAACCCCAGTACGCAACTGGTACTTATTTTATTGACCCCGAAAGTATGAAATGCAAAGCTGACCTCGGTGACATTTGAACTCAGAATGTAAAGACAGACAAAATGTTTGCCAAGCACTTTGCCTGACCTTCCAACAATTCTGTCAGTTTGCCACCTTGAACTTCCACAGAATATTCATTTCTTTATTACCCACAGAGGGGACAAACAGGGATAGACAAAGGGATTAAGTCAATTTCATCAACCCCGGTGCATAACTGGTACTTATTTTAATCGACCCCGAAATGATGAAAGGCAAAAATCGACCTCAGCGGAATTTGAATTCGGAATGTAACGGCAGATGAAATACCGCTAAGCATTTCGCTCAGCATGCTAATAATTCTGCCAGCTCCCTTTCACAGAATATTGGAAATGAAAGACATTACTGTATGATGGTGACATTCATTTCGAAATAGCTTGTGATGTCACAACAAAGAGACACCAACACTCATCACATGAACCAATCATTTTCATTGGTTTAACATCTGTTCTTCCATGCTTGCATGGGTTAGCTGGAATTTTGTGGAGGCAGATTTTGTGTTGCCAACCCTCACCCATTTCCTTACGACTGCATGTGTCCAATGAAGATTGGAAATGTGTAACAATATTTGTATAATGGCAACAGATGTTAATGGTGATGATGATGATGAAAAGAAAGTAAGATCTAAGAAACGATAAATTTTTGGTAAACTTTATTATAAAATATCAATCCTTCTTGTCTGATCATACACAGTTTGTCAACATCACCACCACCATCATCATCATTATTATTACTCCATAGGAAGCAAAGAGGGAAATGGTGGAAGAGTCATTGAAATAAATTTAAAGTATCTGGTTGATGCTGCTCTAATTCTAGCATCGTATACCCGTACCAATTGCCATAAATGTGCCAAATGTTCCTCCTCCTTGAATCATTGTTTTGCCCACATTCTGAACCAGTTCTCGGCCTCGTAAACCAAATCTGAAATTGAAATGAAAATGTTTATAAATATTTTTGATGGCCCGATATATATATATATATATATATATATATATACATACATACATACAAAAAGAGATAAAGTATTAGAAAAAAAAAATAAATAAAAATTCTCAGCATGGCAGTAAATCTAAGTGAAAAAGTTAACAATGAGTGGCTGTGTGGTAAGAAGCTTGCTTCCCAACCACATGGTTCTGGGTTCAGTCCCACTGCGTAGCACCTTGGGCAAGTGTCTTCTACTATAGCCCCAGACCAACCAAAGCCTTGTGAATGGATCTGGTAGAAGGAAACTGAAAGAAGCCCATCAAATACATATATGTATGTATTTGTGTGTCTGTCCTTCCCCCTCCATCGCTTGACAACTGATGTTTGCCAAAGAGGTTTGGCAACAGGAAAGGCATCTGGTCATAAAAATGTTGTCCAACCCATGCAAGCACGGAAAAGCAGACTTTTTTTGTTGTCTTACCTAAGTGCAGAAAATCCACCAAATAATGCTCCTGACGCCATTCCAACACACATTCCTATCATGAAGCCAACTTTTATACGGTCAAAACAGCTAACTCCAGCCATGGTTTAGAGAATACTGGAAGGAAAATAAACACACATTGTAACCAAAAGTTTGTGAAAACGTTTATTAAAAGAAAAAAAAACAAACTGATTTAATATTATGTTAAAATGAAGAAAATCAAAAAAAAAAAAAAAAAATAGCGTTAATGTGAAGTTAAAATGAAAAAAAAAAATCAAATCTAGCAATAATTTACAGCTTATCAGAATTTAATGTCCATTTTCCATGCTGGCATGGGTTGGACGGTTTGACTGGAGGTCTGGAAAGCTAGAAGACTGCACCAGGCTCCAATCTGATCTGTTTCTACAGCTGGATGCCCTTCTTACCGCCAACCACTCAGAGTGTAGTGGTTACTTTTTGCATGCCACCAGCACAGGAGCCAGTCAGGCGGGCCTGGCATCAATCACATTTGGATGGTGCATTTTACATGCCACCGGCACGGAAGCCAGTCAGAGGATATTGGCATCAGCCACGTTCGGATGGTGCTTTTTATGTGCCACCAGCACAGGAGCCAGTCAGTGGGGGTACTGGCATCAGCCACGTTCAGATGGTGCTTCTTCTAACGGGCATGATGGGTCGATAAGTAAGCAACTTCGCTTTTGCCATCCGGTTTCATCAGTCCTCAGTCAAATCGTCCAACCCATGCTAGCATGGAAAGCGGACGTTAAACGATGATGATGATGATATCTGGTCTGTTAATTATTACCACTGCTATATGTAGTTGACGAAAATCGCATTCACATTTTTTGTAGAAGTCGATAATAAAGAAATTACAAGCATTGACAATTATACGGTTGGAAGGAATTTGACCAGATCCATTATCAGGACAGGACCCTTCCATCAAATGGTTTTAATTCCACTTTATAAACGAAAGTTGAATTATAACATTGCATAACGGAAATTTTGACCTCGCATTTACACGCGACTGTTTTAAGCGACGTGTTGGAAGAATCGGTAGGGCATCGGGCAAAATATTGTGTGTTGTCTCGTTACGGCATTTAATGTTTTGAGTTCAAATCCTGCTGAAGTCAAATTTGCTTCACCTTTCTCGTATCGGTAATATAATAACATCAATCAAGTACATCGGTCCAGTGTAATATTTCATTATAGCTAAGGCGGTGAGCTGGCAGAATCGTTAACGCACCGGACAAAATGCTTTGCAGCATTTCGTCCGTCTTTACGTTCTAAGTTAAAATTCCGCCGAGGTCGACTTAGCCTTTCACCCCTTTCGGAGATCGATAAAATAAGAACCAGTTCAGTCCTGAAGTCGATGTAATCGACTTCTCTCCGCCTCCGAAATAGCTGGCCTTTTGCTAAAATTTGAAACCTAGGAAAGGAATTATAAAAAGACTAGACCTGCTCCATCTGGGGCGCAAAACAACACCACCGAGCACTTAAGATAGTCAGACATAGAAATGGTATAAATAAAAATAGGTGAAGAGGGGGGGATATATTGTTATCGTTTGTTTTTGAATAAGTGTGATGGTGGAGGTGGTGTAAGAATGTCTGTGTTTTGTATGTCAGGGTGAAATTATAGTTATTTAGGTTTTGAACGAAAGACTGTTGCTGATTTTATCTTGTGTTATTATGTTCTTTGAAACAATGATTTCACACATCATGTTCTGTGTTATATTAAATGGCCCTCCCTTTCTGAACGTGTAGTGTAAGTGTGTGAGAGGTGACTGGAAGGCAAGGAACAACGACCATGAAAGAGACTTAGAAGGTCACGTAGTTGACTTCAGATTGTCTGGTTTTCAAATGAAATACAGGAATAGAATATACACAACATGCATGAGGACACATAGACACACACATACGAAGTCTATTTGTTGTTTCTAGACCATTGCCCTTCATTCATGTTTTTTTTGGGGGAATTTACGGTATATGTCGATGTACCACTGTATATATTAACAATGGAAAGAAACAAGACAACGTGCGTGTGTGTGTGAATAGATGTCTTGTCTTTTCGTTTATATCTCCCTACATATTTTTTAAAGTTTGGTGAGCAGAATTCTTGAGGAATGAAAAGCAGTTTAAGATTTCGGACAACCTTAAGAAAATAAGATAGGGGAGTTGGACAAAAAAGAAAGAAAAAAAACAGGCTTTATGCATGTCATATAAACCCCTCATAACTTTTTAATTTTTGTAATTTTCAGTAAATTTTTGTGAATTTGTGTTCTACACACGGGGATTCATACCATTATGCAAACATTAAAAAATAAAATTTTTTTGGTGAGTGATTAAGGACTATTTAACTTATTTTTAGCACGTCTCACAACCACCTCATACCATCCTCGTTTGTCACTGACGTATTGTTTGTTTTTCAGTATCTTTCGCCCCATAAACACATTTAAGGGGATTGCTGGGATTTGAACCAAAAATTCGGACAATCCGTATTTTAAACTCTGATTTAAAAAGAAAGATTCGAAAAATTAAAATTTTTCTAAAAATCCAGGAAAAAAAAAATTTTTAATATGTTTTCTATAGTCGTGTGAATTCCCCCGTGTATAGAATACAAATTCGCAAAGGTTTTCTGAAAATTTCAAAAAATAAAAAAGTTATGAGGGGTTAATATTGAGTGCTTAAAGCAGAATTCCTCCAAAACACACACACAATATATAATATATATTGTGTGTGTGTGTGTGTGTGTGTCTGGTGTGTTTTACTTGTAAGATTCAATGACATATTGAAATATACATAAACCGAGAGAAGCTAGAAATTATGAATGAAGGAAGGCCACGAGAGAGAGAGAGAGAGAAACTAATAATGTGTACATGCACGTGCATGTTGGAAATTATTACAACGAGTGTAAAATATTACTATTGTGAAATTCATTTAAATATTGCAATCAATTTCGATATTAACAGAGAAACAAAGAACCTTTCTTTTATTTTTTTCTCCGCCTCCGAATGATTAAAGCTGTTTTAAATAAAATCAAAAGCTCAACGTACTTTTAATAAACTTGTAGTTCTATGTCCATTACGAGTTTTGCTTTCAAAGGAACCGGGATTTGGCCGTTCGAAGAGCCGGATTCTCACAACTTTCAGGGAGTAGGGGTGGATGCAGAACTACCAGGACACTTGTGTATTTATGCCTAATTACTGAGATGGTAATTTAGTTAATGTGGTCAGTATACAGTTTATGTACATGTATTACAGTACAAAGGGCAGCTGTTCATACACCGAAGGCCTTGGGGTATTTCGTTTCGACAGGGCTATCACCAAACTTGCAACAGTCTTCTAGTAATTTTCTAATTAGAATCAAATAAAACCATGAAATGTTAAAAAAAACCCTCCAAAATCCCGGCGCCGAGGTCAACTTTGCTTTCATCTTTCCATAATCGATAAAATAAAATAACGTACCAATCAAGTACTGAGGTCGATATAATCGATAAACGAACCCCCTGGCTTTGTGTTTAACTTCGAAACTATTCTATAATAATTATTAATTCCGTTTGTGTGTGAAGAAAGCGAAGTTAGGGAGACAACAGACTTGACCCTTTAGCATTCAGATTGCTCTGTCGAATATATTGCTTATTTATTTATCGTTTTTTGAATTAATCATGGATTATCTCGTAGCTTCAAAATTTCCATGATACGAGTTGTTTATTTTTTTAGAATAACATTTGACATTGTAGGGTAGACGTGAGAAGCCAGGTTTGGTGGCTTTGGGCATAAACCAGGGAGATTATTGGGGTCAGATATGGCCAGTTTATATATATATGCTAAAGGGTTTTTAAGCAGTTAAGTTCAGTATAAAACTAGTTAAAGAAAGCAGCGGGGAGGGGGAGGTTTGTCTTAAAAGAAATAGAAAAGTAGTGGAATGTTTGGTAGAAGAAAAAAAAATATATTAAAAAGCAGCAATATGGTTATTTACAGGACGGAATTGGTTTACATAAGAGACAATGTATGCGTATTTACAAACCTGATAATCTCCCGATTCTTTGTGCAATCTAATCCGAGGGACAGAGCAGACTATTAATATTTATATTCCAGGGGTACCTTGCCTTGTCTTGTCTTGTCTTTTATTTTCTCTCACACACGGCTTGTTCTCTTTGAACGTCACTTCCGGTTTCGTAGTTGTCTCCCTTCCCTGCTTCTGGTTGGCTTTCTTCTCTT
The DNA here is from genome assembly GCF_046866305.1 of Octopus bimaculoides. NCBI lineage: Eukaryota > Metazoa > Mollusca > Cephalopoda > Octopoda > Octopodidae > Octopus > Octopus bimaculoides. Next base: position 2,982,585 of record NC_142952.1, read on the forward strand.
CCTTTCTTTCCTGAAAAACTTTTTCTCTAACTTGTTTTTCCTTTATTACTTTCTCTCTAATTCACTAATTCTTAGTCTTTCTTTTGCTCTGCAATATTTTTCTTACCTTCTTTACTCCACTTTCATCCCTCCTCCCGTCTCCCTTTCTTTATTTTTTCTTTACTTCTGCACCTATCACTGTCTGGATGTCCACCAGAAAGATTTCAACTCAGCACAGCCAACTCAAGAACGTCTTGTCAACTGTTTTGCAGTGCTGCTGCTAATTACAGTGGCAAGTTGTTTTCACCCTGTAAATTGACGTGGTTATTTGAGGGCTGATGGTTCTTATCACTAGCACAGCATTAATGATGGGTCTTGAATGCTGACGACCTACGTTGGCTAGAGACTATCATAATATAAAGAAAAAAAAATGACATTTTTATGTATTAATTAATTTGCTTATATATTTATTTATTTGTGTCTTTGCAGAACAAATGATGTTTCAGTATTTTGTGAAGATCGTACCAACAATGTATGTAAAAATTGATGGAAGTGTAAGTAATCATCTTTGTTGCTCTTGTGGCTGTGTATCCCTAAGTAAACTCTTGATCCAGCAGACCTGTAATTTTAGGCAACACTCCAACTGTGACCATCCCTTCTTCATGGTACATGTTATCTAGAGCTACAGCAATATCTTTATCTAATGCAGTAAGAATGGGGAATTTGGCTGCTATTTCCTGTTGTTTTACAGTTATGTAGGACTACATTGAGTGATGGCAGTTTAAGTTTAGCTGTTATGTTTAGCACACTGAGTGATAATGATAATAAAAAAATATATAGGTGTTTATTTATGTATTGTATATCTTACAGATTGTGCATAGCAACCAGTTCTCAGTGACCCGACATTCCAAAGTGGTCTCTTCAGGTTTCGGTGACTCTGGTCTACCAGGAATGTTCATTATGTATGAACTCTCTCCAATGATGGTCAGTTATACAGAGAAACAGAGGTGAGTGAACCTGAGACAAGAATTCTTCAACCTTTCTCTTGCTTGCTTTTCTATTTTCTCTTACATTAGTTGGTCTCTCTCTCTCTCTATATATATAGTTGAAATTTATTGAAAAACAATGGATGAAGACAGGTGTATAAACAAGTAGGTGTATTAGTTTGACGCTCAGGAAGGTGAGAAAGTCTTTTACATTTCGTGACTGTGCTCTTCAACAGACAGAAACACAAGGAAATAAACAGAGAGAGAATTAAAAAAAAACTTTTGGAGTTAGCCGTCAATCATGGCGATATGTATATATATAAAATCATGATATATATATATATGTAATCTTATGCTTGCTCATACACACATGCACTTGCACACACACACAAGCTGGGTTACTATTATCTCCCCTTCCAGTCAATGACATGTGAAACTGTTAATCCAGACGTTTTTTCTCTCCTCATTCCTTTCTGTTGAAGAGCATAGGCTCGAAACATCAAACACTCTTCCATTTTTTCTCAGCATCAAACTAATACACCATTTTTGTTGTTTCCTCACCTATCTCTGTCTTTTGCACCTTACACCAGACTAATAATGACAAAATTATAATGTCCCCCAAGTTCTTCATAATGTTTGATCCCTCTCCTCCTCTTTTTTTTGCAGATCTTTCATGCATTTTCTCACAGGTGTCTGTGCAATTATAGGTGGGATATTTACAGGTGAGTTTTATTTTACCTCTCTTTGCTGATGAAGTATTCTTGTTTTGCTTTTTATCTGTGTTCCAGTTCCTGCTCTTAGCCATTTCTTAAGACTTACAAGAAACGTATCTAAGTCTAAAAGGAGATGAGAGAAAGGATAGAAATGTGCTGTGATGTCTGATTATGTAATGCAAATTCATTATGTGTGAGAGGCATTCAAATACAGAGACCTTCAACAGTCGTGGCTGTGTGGTAAGAAGTTTGCTTCCCAACCGTGTGGTTCTGGGTTCAGTGCCACTGTGCGACACCTCGGGCATGTGTCTTCTACTATAGCCTTGTGAATGGATTTGGTAGTTGGAAACTGAAAGAAGCCCATTGTATGTGTGTATATATTCACATATAGGTATATGTGTGCATAAATGTGTTGTTGGTTTGTTTACATCCCTGTAACTTAGTGGTTTGGCAAAAGAGGTTGATAGAATAAGTACCAGGCTTAAAAAAAGAAGCACTGGGGTCAATTCATTCGACAAAATACTCTCCAAGGTGGTGCCCCAGTATGGCCATAGGCAAATGACTGAAAAATGGTAAAGGTACCATCACCATCGCCATGGGTCAATCACTGCCTTCTGAGTGGATCTGGTTGACAAAAACTGTACAAAGCCCATCATATATATATATGTATGTGTGTGTGTGTTTGGATGTTGACGTTCCATGCTTGTCACCATTTGACTGAAAACGGTGATGTTGTTTACATTACTTGTTGATGTTGGGTTGCTCTGTGTTATTGAAGACTTGCTTGGAAAACCGATATGGGTTGGAGACAGGAAGAGCATCCCTGTTGTTTCAATTTTCTGTGAAGAACATATCTGGCCTTGGGGGAATATTACCTTGCTTGACCAGATGGGTATTTGACCATAGACAATCTGCATCAATGAATTTCTGTCTGACCTCATGCAAGCATTTAAAAGTGGATATCTAAGTGATGATGATGATGATGATGATGGCGGTGGTGATGATAATGAATTTCATTAGAATTCTTCTTATTCCATCTTTATTAATTTTCTAAATTAAATTAAATGCTTGTCATTTGTGAAAAAAAAAACCCCGAAAACAACACAAATAATTATAAATTCAAAGTATTGGCTCTTTTCTCTCATCGTGTGTCTTCTTGTGATGTATTTCAGTGGCGGGACTCATCGATTCCATGATTTACCATTCATCGAGAGCAATTCAGAAAAAGATAGAACTTGGAAAAACTTCATGACACGTGACTCAATAAATTCCTCTTCTGAGAGAAAAAAAAAAAAAAAAGACAAAATTCAGAAAAACTCATTTCCTTTTGTTGTCTTTTTCTTTAATGTTTTGTTGCCCCTCCCCTCTATTTTGTCTGTCTCTCTCTTCCCTTTACTCTTGCTCACTGCCTCTCTTGATTACTCAGTCTCTTCCCCCTCTCTGTCACTCGCTTGCTGTCTCACTTCCTCCCCCTCCCCCCTCCCTGTCTCACTTGCTCATTGTCTGTCTGTTTGTCCGGACTCTTTGTCAGTTGATAATTAAAATAAAAAGTTGTTGCTGTTATTGCTTAAATGGATTTCAAGATGTTAATTTATTAATTTCGAAATAAATTTAATTGGGTAAAGGGGCTTGACATTGTGTTGAGGGAAAGAGGCATCCATGACATGGAGTAGAGAGTGTAATTGTAATGCTTTTCTGTGGTTAGTTGAAGGGAAGGTGAAGAATGAGACAGAAAGAGGGAGAGAGAAGCGTCCGTGATGTGAGGTTGGGGAACTTTGCCGTTCGTCCTTTCAAGGTTGATAAATACTCTTGAAGGGTGTTATCAATTTAGATCCCTTGTAAAGATATTTGCTGTTTTGTTTATGCCCTTATGGTGACAGATGTAACCCAGTTGATTGTTAAATGTGTGCATAATAATAATAATAAGAGCACTCAGAGAGTGCAAACCTTCACCGAGACAACACCAATGTCCTTTCAACGGTTAGCCAGAGATGATTTTTAAAATGAGAATATCTGAAATAAACTCGAATGCTAAAAATTAAGAAAGAAAAAAACAGGAAAAATAGTCCAGAATCCTTGTTTGGTACCAGATCGATCCCAAAATCTAATCAGTTCGTGCCAGTCATGAGGCCAAACATCCCTGAAAATTTCATCTGAATCCATCCAGCGGTTCTTGAGATATCTTGTCCATGGATGAACAAACGCAACTGAAAACAATACCTCTGCCTTCACGAAGGCAGAGGTTAATAATCAATGACAACAACAACAGTTCAAAAAGAAGAAAAATAAATAGAGGAAGCAAACAGTAATATATAAAGAAGTTTCTTTTTATATCATAAGTGCTCCATCTCTCTCCAGTTTCAGTTTGTCAAACCATCACATAACATAGATCATTGCTACTATCTCCGAAAGGAGCACAGTGAAGTGGGGGGAGGGGGCAGGGAGAAGAAAAACCCCCCAGAAAGATAGAGATAGTGACAAACACACAAATCATCATCATCATCATCGTCATTGTCGTGGCCGTTATTAATTACAACACAGTAGAAGGAGAGACAGTCCAGGTCAGAAATAAGATAACAACAAAAACAAGGAATGTGGGGAGGGAGGGAGGGAGGGAAGTTAGGAAGGGGGAAGCTTTTTTGTTTTTAAGTCTTTATTATTATAATTATTATTATTATTATTAAAGCAGATACAAGAGAAGAAGAAATTTATAGCAAATACACACATTTGTGTGTGTGTGTAATATATATATCTATATATGCATGTATAAATATACATGTGTATATATGCATATATGTGTAGCTATACATATTTATACACATTCTCAAATATATATATATATATAGGCACACACACACTCATACTTTCTCATTCACTTTGAACTCTTTTTCTCTGCCAAGAAACAAAAAACTGAAAATAACAAAAACAACCAAGAAGAAAGATGGGAAGAGAGAGAAAAACAAATAAAAAATCTTTTTAAAGAATTAAATTAAAAAATAACAAAAGAAAAAGCAATAACAATAACAAAAAACACATATAAATATACACACGAACACACACACGCACTGCACACAAACACAAGACACACATAAACGCATTTAGTAAACACAAGCACTTTTCCGTGTTTGCACGCAAAGGAAAAAGTAAGAAGGAAGAAGGAGAAGGAAAGAGGTAGATAGATGGATAGAGCAATATATAGAGAGATAGATAGATAGATAGACAGACAGACAGAGCGATATAGAGAGAGACAGATAGATAGATAGACAGACAGAGCAATATGAAGACAGATAGATAGATAAAGAGATGGAGAGAGAGAGAAAGAGACAGACAGACAGGCAGATTTATAGATAGATAAATAAAGAGATGAGGGATAAACAGAGAGATATGTAGAGATAGATAGATACATAGAAAGGTAGATAAAGAGATAGATAGATAGAAAAATAAAAAATAGGTAGTGAGATAAATAGACAAAGAGAAACAGATAGAAATAGAGAGATAGAAAGGTAGATAAAGAGATAGACAGACAGATAGAAATAGATAGAAGTAAACAGGTTTTGAGAAGGAAAAAATTCAGGAAAATGCTCTCCAAACAACAAGAACGACAACACTAAACAATAAAACAGTTAAACAAAGGCGAAAGTTAGGGGGAGAGACGGTTAGACCTCTCCAGCTTCCTCGATGGGTTGCACGACGATACTGCCAGCTAGGACGTCGTAAGCAGCACGGTTATGGTCGAAGAAGAAAACCGTGAGACAAGCCGGGAAGAAGAAAGCTATGGTGAAGTTTTTCAAGACAGATCGCAGTAGTGCACTGAAAGAGAAAGAAGAGGTAGAGACAGAGAGAAAGAGAGAGAGTGGGAGGGGGGGGGAAATTAGAAAATAAAATAAACATATAAGGAAAAAAACAGACATCAACAGTATTGGCTGGCATGGCAGTGTGGTAAGTAGCTTGCTTCCCAACCACATGATTTCAGGTTCAGTCCCACTGCATGGTGCCTTGGGCACGTGTCTTCTACTATAGCTTCAGGCCGACTAAAGTCTTGTCAGTGGATTTGGCAGACGGAAACTGGAAGAAGCCCATCCTATCTGTATATATATAGGCGAAGGAGTGGCTGTGTGGTAAGTAGCTTGCTTACAAACCACATGGTTCTGGGTTCAGTCCCACTGCGTGGCACCTTGGGCAAGTGTATTCTACTATTAAGTTGATGTAATTGACTTAATCCCTTCCCCCAAATTTCAGGCCTTGTGCTTCCAGTAGAAAGGATTATTATTATTATGATTAATGCAAGGCAGCAAGCTAGCACAATGGTTATGGCACAGGACAAAATGCTTAGTGGCTTTTCTTCTGGCTTTATGTCCTGAGTTCAAATCCCATCGAGGGTGACTCTGCCTTTCATTGTTTTACAGTTGAGGAAATAAGTACCAGCTGTGTGCTGGGAGTTGATGTAATCAAATAGTCTTCTCTCCTCCTCTATCCTCAAGCTGGCTCCATTATTAAGGAGCTGCTTTCACTACCATGAAACTGGCTCCACAAACCTGGAGCTGCTATCCCATTATCCTAGACCCAACTTCACTATCCTGGAACTGTTTCCCCCTGTCTCCACCATCCTATAACTTCCCCCACTAATGTGGAGGTGCCCTCCACCATCCACTACCCCAGAGCAGGCTCCACGGTACTGAAGCTTCTTCCACTACCCTGGATTTGGCTCTACTGCCCTTTGAAACAATGTAAGTGGCCACACATGGAACTCCTACCTGTTGAGTCCGATATCTTGAGCCGGGGTCACGCGTATTCGTCCATTACCAAGGTCAGAGATTTCTGTACACGACACAACTTTCATACCTAAAAGTCTTTTGCCTGGAGTGGAACCACCAACAACACCGATTCCTCGTTGTAAACACATTGTCTGCAAATGGAAAATAAAAGACCATTTTCAAAATAAGATCATCTATATATATATGTGTATATATATATATAGATAGATAGATAGATAGATATATGATGTATACACACACGTATATGTACACACATCTATTACATATACACCTATATATATATATATATATATATATATATATATATATATATATATATATACACACACACACACACCTACATATATATAAATATATGTAAATATATATATTACATATACTTGAGTTAGTGAGTTTGATTCCTGGATCAGGCTGTGTTATGTTCTTGAGCAAGACACTTTATTTCACGTTGCTCCAGTTCGTTCAGCTGTAAAAATGAGTTGTGACATCACTGTTGCCAAGCTGTATCGGCCCCTTTGCCTCTCCTTAAAGGCACCGACAAGATCTAGGCCGACTAGATACCACAGCGGAAAACAGCTGCCCAAGACATCATTCCATGGGATTGAATCTGGAACCATATGGTTGGAAAACAAACTTCCTTACCCACAAAGCCAGGCCTGAACTGTACACTGCCAACAGCAGTTTTTATTGGCAGAGTAATGAATATACAATGCTACAGAGACCTGACCAGCTGTCGCTCGTTCATTTTCTTTCTCTCTCTTCCTTCTCCCTTCCTCTCTCTCTCAGCCTCTCCACTACCTATACCATCTGATAATAATTCAAACGATCATCTACACCATCCTGCTTTGGTGTCATGTCGTGACGCTATGGTTTTGGTTGCCATTAATGGCTGCAGTCACAATGAAACCAGCAGCGACTAATAACAGTAACAAATATAATATAAACCGTTATCATCATCATCGTTTAATGTCCGTTTTCTGCCAACAAGCAGAAGCACTGCACCGAACACCGATGTCATTTTTGGGCAGGGTTTCTGTGGCCGGATGTCCTTCCGAATGCCAACCACTTCAGAAAGGATACTGCTAGATTTTTATGTGGTACCAGCACCAGTAGGGGTCACCGAGTAACTTGCAAGACAAAACCCTCTCAGTTTGGGAGGAGCATGTAATTTTAACCCTTAGCTAGCCACCTACACTTTTCTCTGCAAAATAGGGGTAGTTTATCCTGTTCAGGCTATATTATTAGCATTATTCTGCGATTGAGAATTTAAAATCACTTCTTTAATTTTCATAATCATATTTCTGTTGAAATGTGTTGCTTTTGTGTCAGTTTATTTTGAAGATAATGAAGCGTTTATTAAAATAACTTTGTCACTATGAAACTACTGTTTAAGAACATTAATTAACATGAAGTTTTGATGGAAGATTTTGATTTAAATCACTTTTAAAACAGGAATTTTATATCAGAGAACTAGGGCTGGTTTCAGGCAGGTTTGTATGAAACGGGCTGAGGGAGACAGCTTTATGCCAGGTGATGAGAGGTTGACTTTTAGGACACTGTTTTTCTGTAGAATTGTTTCTCCTGCCACTGACCTGTTACTACAGAGGAGGAGAAAACTCATACAGTGACATGATGCACCTACAGTGTACTAAAGGTTAAAATATGACAGAGGGAGAGTAAAGGAAATACTGTCTTGCACATGCCCCCCCCCCACACAGCGAAGTGGTTCTCTTTTAAAAAAAAAACAAAAGAAACAGAGCATAATTATATACCAACAGTACAGTGCTTAGGTGTCCAGCACTGCTAAAAGAGTGACTAAAAGACAATGAATTGAGACAAAGTGGACATACCTCGACAATTGTTATAGAGATTCTGTTTAGTAATTCAAACAAGATCATTTCAGATGTAAAATGAAACATTTTGCTGATATCAAAGTCATCCATTGCCACATACCAGTTATATTCCAGGTCATATTTATCTAAGTCTCTGTTAAGAAATAGGATAAAAAGGGAATAATATAAGCATACATACATACATACATATGTGTATATATATATATATATATATATATATATATATATATATATATATTTATATATATATATGTATATATATATGTATATATATGTATGTACATATAGATATATATATGTATGTGTGTATATATATATATATATATATATATATATATGTACATATATGTATATATATATATATGTATGTATATATATATATTCATTACGTTATGTGTATATATATATATATATATATATATATATATATATTCATTACATTGCTCATGTGTGTATGTATCATAGAATTGGTGGTTTTTGAAGCTTTCGCTTTGATTTTTATCAATTTATTTATAAATGTATAATTATTTAGTATAACGAAGATAGCTTACTTAAGATTTATAGTTAAATATTTATCTACGAACCTAATGACACATCCCACAATCAACACAAATATCTTCACTTGAAATTTATTGCTTGAGGGAAAATACGGTTTTATTTTCATACTGAATCCCTTGGACATCGAGCCCCGTACACAACTGATACTTAATTTATCGACCTCGGAAGGACGAAAGGCAAAGTCGACCTTGGAAGGACGAAAGGCAAAGTCGACCTTGGCAGAATTTGAACTCAGAATGTAAAGACGAACTAAATGCCATTGAGCAATTTACCTGGCGGGTTAACGATTCTGCCAGCTCACCGCCATAATAATAATAATAACGATAATAATAATAATAACAATACTAATAATGATAATAATAACGAAGGTACTTACATGTAGCCCATTTGTTTCATGACCATTACGGACACTATTAGTTTGATGTAAAACAAAAGTACGAAATCAACCAGTTCTGCTAATATCCGTTTCCACAGAGATGGAATGATGTATTCAGTAGCTGGTGAAGATAAAAGAGAACGACAGAGTAAGTTATAAGAGAGAGAGAGAGATAGCAACATGAAGTGTTCCAACATTTCTAACAAAAGCCTTATTTGTTTCCCTCTGTTTGCCAATAAACTCTGTTGATTTATTCTTATTGCGCCCCTTTTCTTTCCCTGAATTTTCTTTTCAGATCGTAACGGTAAATTACGGACACCCTGTACATCTTGGTGAGTTTATGACAAAAATAACTCCAATCCTGGACAGCACAATCATTCCCCTCACCTCATCCTGCAATGGCCAGGTGTGGCTGTGTGGTAAGAAGCTTGCTTCCCAACCACATACTCCAGACTGATGATGAGCAACGACCCAGAAACTAGTCTCTGGAGGCTGGCTTTGCTGGGTGGAGGTGCTTATCTCCCCATTTGTAAACATAAGGATACAAGAAATGTGTCAAGGCTGACAGGAAGCGGTGCTTCCTAGGGCTAAATAGCAGTAGCATTCTTCCCTTTCATGGGACTGTCACATTTAAGTTGACAACCACCACTTTATCGTGTTACTACTGTATAAAGCTCTCTGAGTGATTTAGAAATGTATTATTTCTATGGGGACAATCTAATTGACTGGCCCCCTCCCCTAAAATTTCAGGCCTTGTGCTTAGAGGAGAAAAGACTAAAACCTGGTGCAGCTCCCCAGCTCTAGTCAGAACGTCCAACCCATGCCAGCATGGACAACAGATGTTGAATAATGATGATGATGATGATGATGATACACATATACACGCACCCATGCATACACTGTGGGGTTTTCTTTGTTGGCTGATGACTAGAGATCATGATTTAGCCACCATATGTGTGTGTGTGTGTCTATCATTGCATCCTTGCTGTTTCCCCACCCCACCACCATTCCTTACCCCCTCCCTTCCTTCTCCAAACTACTTTGCTGTCATCTTTGTATTATTGATAAACGGTAAGTCAACAATAGAACAGGAGAAAAGATGAAACTCTCAAAAGAGGCTTCATTCTGGCCATTTTCCCAGGCCAATTCTTTAGAAATTCTTTTCAATTTTCCTGTCTGTCTGTCTGTCTTTCTCTTTTTTCATTCATATCTTTTTCTTTCTTTCATTCTATTTTCACTTACATCTTTCTTTCACTCTCTTTCTTTTTACAAGTCATGTATTTGTGTGTATATCTATACATAGATATATATATATATATACACACACATGCATCTACTCACAAGGCCTTGGTTGGCCTGGGGCTATAGTATGTGACACTTGGCGAAGGTGCCAGCAGTGGGACTGTACTTGGAGCCATGTGGACGGGATGCAAACTTGTTGCCATACAGCCAGGCCTAGTGTGTGTGTGTGTGTGTGTAGTATGTATGTGAATATATATATATATATATGTCAGCATGAAACATTGGGTGCTAAATGATGATATATATATATATATATATATATATATATATATATATATATATACACATATATATATATACGCATACACGTATTGACAGCTGGTGAAGGACAGAGTTTCTCATGAATGCATGTCAATATGTATATGTAAATGATATTTATATGTGTATGCATATATGTATATGTGTGTGTGTGTGTGTGTGTGTATGATCCGGGGTACGTTTGTGTGTGACAGCTGGTATAGAACATGTAGACACTTTCTTTAATAAATATAACACAGACATAACTGAATTGTTGTGAAGAAGTTTGTTCACTGGGGAAGGACGAGAGAAGAGGAGATACAAACAAAGAATACCATGAAAGCATAACTCTTAAATGTAACAGAAAGGAGTGGGTGGGTGGGTTGGTGTAATCAGTTGGCACAATTATCATGAATATAAGAGGTGAGGGTTCAATTCCCATGTGTACTAATACCCGCTTTTTTTCCCCATCGAGGGCTTATATGCCCTGATATTAGACTATTTTCTGGCCTGTTTCTGCTTTAATGCAAATTGGTATAATGTTAAAGAAAGCGGGGCCAATTGAGGGGACATAATTGTGCTGTATTGTTGTTATGTGATGTGAGTATGATTTATGTCGTGGGCGGATAGCAAGGGTTCCAAGTCTAGGGTGTATCTTAAAGGCAATGCCAACATCATTTGGGCAATGCTGATGATTTAGCGCTCATGGCAGTGTTGGGGAGAATAAAGCTTGAGCTTTTCTAGTTGACCCCAATGGTCAAGGCCTGTCATGCCATCCATCTTTTTTGTAATTGACCATTGAGGTGCTTCAACTTTCATGATACTTTGCTTCATGTGGGGAGACCACAGTGGACAACAGTATTCAAGGTGGGGTCGGACAAAAGTAGAGAAGAGAAGGATAATGGTGTGGATGTCTCTCGACTGGAAAGTTCTATCTTTGTATCCAAGTTTGTATCCCGACGAAATGGCTCCAAGTACAGTCCCACTGCTGGCACCTTCGCCAAGTGTCACATACTATAGCCCCAGGCCGACCAAGGCCTTGTGAGTAGATTTGGTAGACAGAAACTGAAAGAAGCTCTTCATGTGTTTGTAACCCTTTAACCTAGCTGTTCAGCAAAGAGAGACCAATAGAATAAGAACCAAGTTTATAAAAGTAAGAACTGGGGTCAAAGACATTCCGTAGGCCATGTCAACTTTGCTGTTTATATAACCGTAGATAAAGTAGTCAATACCTGAAAGTAGAACCGATGGCTATGGCTGGAGTGCTTTGGTCATAGTTCTGCTTGATCATGGCTAACCTTGTGTTAAATTACATCAACAAGACGACAAAATCAGAGCCAGGATTAACACCACCACTATCACCACAAACAACAACAAAACTGTATGTACCTTTATGAGGTGCCCTGATGTGCTGGAGATAACCAAAATGTTACCCGGATTGCACTGTGTCATCCTGTACAGTCCCAGAATATAGTTGAGGATACTTTGCAATTATTGCGGTGTCATTTCCGAAAGAATTTCGAGTAAATATATTATGTAGTAAAGATTGTTTGCCAACATAACATGGCAGTCCTGGTTTAGGACGAATGTTGCTGTAATTTAGCCCCAGGAGACATCATCTCTAGCTGGCTATACGACACCGTGTCTCCTGGCTACACAAGTACTGTTGCTGAATATTTCTCGTTGTGAGATTTAAAAATTTTCGTTTCGGTGTCTCATGAAAGCCATGGCATTTTTTACACTTCCTCCATTTATTCGAAAATTTACGCTGCATTTCTCCATATTTTCTAAGTATTTAATTAAAAACAATATTAATTAAAAGATGTAAATGAATTAGAAGAAATTACGGAGTTGCTTTGTTTATAACTACAGCAGTGTCATCTCTACAATTAACGAAATTTCGTTTTTCGTTCCGTTATCAAGTAAACCAACACTTTTTTATAAATTACTTATTTGTTCGAAATTACGCCGTAATTCCCCACATCCACTTATACACACACACCCACACACATATACATATACATATATATACACACACACAGCTATAATTCCTAAACAAGAATACTATTGGCAGTGACTTCAAAATTTCGGGCAGTTAGACCATTATCGAACTGTACTCTACAAAAATTATTTTTAAACCTGAACACACACACACACAAATATATATATATATATAAGATAGGGTTGGTCACGTTCGGAATGTCTTCGATTATAGCTATGTTTAAGCAGCGTTGACTCGGGATTAACTCGTCACAACACTGCCATACTGTCACAGAAGATGATATCACATCCACATCATAACCACTCACCTTTCCCCCGCAATTATGAGGGGAAACTCGTTAGACCTGCTAAAAACTGCAATTAAATATCCTTGAAATCACACCTCATCGTCTTAAACAAGGAAAAAAAAATTGGATAATCTACAGTTTTGGATAACTTGAAAAAACAAAAAAAAAACGAGTATATAATTGTACGGTGTGATGTCCCCACCAAATTTTGTTTCCTTATATTTTACAGTTTGTTTTCAAGGAAGTATTTTACGATTATGCCAGTAAAGAATAAATGGTAAACTAATAAATAAATACATTCATAAAACAGTACTTTGTTTTGGCAGATTTCCGGATCCACTCCATCCGAAAACGTATGTCTTCTTTTTTACTTGCTTTAGTCATTGGATCGCAGCCATGCTGAGGTAATGCCTTGAAAAATTTCAGTAAAAAAAAAAAAAAAAAGATCCCCAGTGTTTACTCAATCGGTCTCTTTTGCCTAACAGCTAAGTCACGGGGAGGTAAACAAACCAACATAGGTTGCCAAGTGATGGTAGTGGAGGACAAACACACGTATGTATGTATGACGGGCTTCCATTTTTTGTTTACCAAATTCACGTACAAAGCATTAGTCGACCCAGGATCTATAGTAGAAGAGATTTACCCAAAGTGTCGAATAGGCAAAATTTTGTTAAAAAAAACAGAAATATGCGTTTTAAAGAGAGTTTTTCGGAAATGTAGACACGAAAGCGAGTGTCTGGAGAAGGATGACCAGAAACCCCGTCTAAAAGAAATTAAATTGGAAAACATCAACATATTTGTAATCTACACCCTGGAAAACGTATATCTGCAAAAATTTCATTAACAAAAATATACGTTTTAAAGAATGTCATAATAAAACGGAAGTCAGTGTGGGAGGGACAGCAAACTGCAGCTGTGACAAAAGACGGGTTGGCTACGGCTGGAACGGCTTTGATGATAAGTTTCCTCGATGAAGGCTGACTTCGGGTTAAACATTCACCAACGACGCAAATATTGACCCTTGCTCCGCCGTCAGCATCGCACTTGTCACCACTCCCACCGAACACGTAATTACCAACAAACACTTACCACCCACACACACATCAACGTAATGTTTCATGGATGGACACCTCCCCCCACATATTCCTGCCACGACCACCGAATACCAAAAAAAACACACGAAAGCTTGTAGCACTGGTCGTTCGATTCGCTAAAAACAACAGCCAAAATCCTTCAACGCACAAAAAAGAGTGGGGGAAGAACATCTCTTGAATTATGTTGAGTTTGGGATAAATAATGTTTATAATAATAATAATAATAATAATAAAAGCCAGCATATTGGGGGATTAGACTTAGCCCAGTGTTCAACGGCTACTTTATTTTATCGATCCCGGAAGTATGAAGAATAATTATAATAAATGGGGTAGTCATCTCTGGAATGTATTTGATCAGACATAAGCCTTCCGGATATAGAAATTGGGCGGAGTTTTGGAATAGCGATCATTATCATTATGGGAAAAGAAAAGGGTCAGTTTTAGGTATTTTTTCTCCTCACCCCTTCACATTTCAGCATTCCTGTGTTTCGTAAAACGGAAACCCACGATTGTGAAGCATTTGTTTTTCTTCGAAAATGTCAATTAAAAGAAAAAAGATAAAAAAAGGATTGCCCCGCCTACATCAACCCCGCACCGTTTTTCTTTCAACGGGGTTAGTGATACAGGTTTCAAAACTCAGCCACGGATTCACCCGGGGTTTAAAAAAAACAACAACAAATGTTACAATGCGTGGCAGTGTGGTAAGAAGCTTGCTTCCCAGCTACATAATTCCGGGTTCAGTCCCACTGCGCGACACCTCGGGCAAGTGTCTTCTACTATAGCCACGGGCAGACCAAAGCCTTGCGAGTAGATTTGGTAGACGGAAACTGAAAGAAGCCCGTCGTATACATACATACATATATATATATATATATATATATATATATATATATATATATATATATATATATATGTGTGTGTGTGTCTTGACAACCGGTGTTGGTGTGTTTACGTCCTGGTAATCTAGCGGTTCGGCAAAACTGACCGATAGACTATGTAGGCTAAAAGTGAATGAGTCCGTCGATTTCTTCCACTGAATAAAAAAACGCTTAAAGGCGGTGCTCCAGCATGGCCGCAGTCAAATGCCTGAAACAAGTAAGAGAAGTAAAAGGAAAACCATAATAAACAAGCGAGCGCTTACCTCGCAAAGGTTGCTCAGCTGGTCGCGCTGCCGCTGGTAGTGGGGTTTGGTGGGGTCCACCATGGCCAGCATTTCTCACGTTCATCCCTCTGGCCGCGGCACCACCACCGGCGGCGGCAGCAGCAGCTCCTTGCATGTTGTTATTATTGTTGCTGGCTCCGCCGCCCGAGGCGGCAGGGTTGGTGTTGGCCAGAGGGTAAGCAGGGGAGGAGGAGGGAGTAGCAGAGGCAGAAGAAGCGGAATTCGTCCGGGTCGGGAACCCAGGGTAGTTATTAGCTGCATAGTAGGGAAACGTGGCCATTGCATAATAGGGTAGCATCATGCTGAATGCACACATACTGTTCCATTGATGGTACTGCCACAACCATGTCCGGACCACTTGTGCGTATTCACGAGCGTTCATTGTGGTCGGCACCGAAGCCGCGGGGTTGTTGCTGTCGGTACTATTACTACTATAAGTCTTCAAACTGGTGTTGTTGTTGTTGTTGGTTGTGCTGGCGGTGGTGGTGGTGGAGGCGGTAGTAGTAGTAGACGTGATACAAAGACGTGAAGACGATGGTGATGATGATGATGACGACGATGATGGTGGTGGTGGTGGTTGTTGTGATGGTGAAGCTACTTCTGCCGTTGTTCCCGTATTGTTACCGGAAACATTCACAGAACTACTGCTGTAAGCATTAAAACCAACTGTACCGCTACTATTATTAACACTAGTAGTAGTAGTAGTAGTAGTAGTAGTGTTGGTATTACTGTTAACAACATTTTCGTCATCGCCGCCGCCGCCGCCGCCATGGACAGCTCGTCTTCTCAAAGTGTTATTGATTTCTCCAACGCTATCGCCACCAATATCTTCATCATCATTATCCCCACCACCGCCACCACCACCAGTTGATAACGTATGCCTTGCTGTTGTCGGTTTCGAATTGTTTTTTTCCTCCGGAGATTGGTTCGAATCTTCTTCTTCCACAGAACCATGAAGATAATTGTTGTTGTTGTTGTTGTGGGTGGTCGCTTCCGCTGCCGTTGCGTCAGTGTTTCCGTTGTAGTCCGAATTCGAAGGAGGAACCATTACAGGTGCTGGCTGTTCTTCTGAATCGACCTTTTCGGGTCTCTGACGTTTGTCAGCGGACCCAAGACAATCGTCAGCTGCCATGTTTGGTCACGCTCTTACTTCGAAACCACGCGAGACTACAAAAAAAAAAAAACGAGACCCACACGCGCACGCGCACTCTCAACGAGATTTCAACAGAATTATTGGGATTGGTGGAATCAGTTGCGCGTCGGACAAAAATATTCAACGGCAATTTTTTTTTCTTTTTTTTTTTTTACTTACTACTTACGTTCCGAGTTCAAATTCTGCTTTAGCACGCTGAACAAAATATCTAGTGGCATTTCTTCCGTTCTCAGTTCGAATTCCACCGAGATCAGCCGTGACTTTTATTTTTTTCGAGGTCGAAAAATAAGTCCTAGTTGAACACAAGGACTAATTTAAACCGACTAACTCCCTACTTTAAAATTGCTGGCCTTGTGCCAACATTTAAAACCATATTATGCTAACAGAGGCGATGAGCTGGCAGAATTATTTGTACGCGGAACGAAATCCTAAGCGGCGTTTCTTCCGGCTCCACGTTCTAAGTTCAAATTCCGCCAAGGTCGACTTTGCCTTTCATCCTTTCGAGGGCGGAGGGTGTCGATGAAATAAGTAGCAATCGAATACTGAGATCAATGTAATCGATTAGCCCCCATCCCCAAAATTTCAGGACATATACCTATAAGAGAAAGGATTATTTTCCTCTTTTAGCACACGATACTTTAATGTTTATTTTTCTTGACAAATTTTGTCTTTTCATCAACAGGAAACGTGTTTGCTCTTTGACAGCTGTAAACCATCCTTTTTTTTTTGCATCTCCTCAAAGCATTTTGACTTCGTCTTCTTACAAGAGTTATTTCTCTTCCTTCGTAGTGCAAACTTTAAACTTTTAGATATTTTATCATCAACTGTTTACATATCTATCTATCTATCTATCTATCTATCTATCTATCTATCTATCTATCTATCTGTCTGTCTGTCTGTCTGTCTGTCTGTCTGTCTGTCTGTCTGTCTATCTATCTATCTATCTGTCTGTCTGTCTGTCTGCCTGCCTATCTGTCTTTCCATACATACATAATACATACATACATTAACTGTTTATTTATCTATTTTGTCCTCGTCCCTTTCAAACCATACACGGTAACCCGGAACAATTTTTTTTCGGCAGTTTCGGCTTAAGAACCTACACGTCTCTCTGTCTCTCTGTCTTTCTTTCTTTCTTTCTTTCTAGGTATTTCAACCCAGGTATTTCCACCTCCCCACGCATACATACATACCATTCATATTTTTCTTGAAGATTATTCCGAAGAAAATGTACTTTCTGGTTGCTGCTCCTGATTTCAAAAGTGCTGATTTAATGCCTTGTTAGTGGAAATTGGAAGATTGCCAACTGCTTCGAAACACGTCGTGAGTGCATCCATCGACGCACAGAAAGATTTATACCACACGTACGCATGCGTGCGCACACACGCATGCACGCGCGCACACGCACATGCACGCTCGCGCGCATATAGGTGCTTATAGAAGTACACATACACGCGTGCACACAAACTCACACTAAACTACACGCACAAATGTATATATATGTACACACACACATGTTTGATATTATATAATAAAAATAAGAGATGTATGAAATAAGAATATACATGAAAATATAAAAAAGAAAAAAATCGATATGTGGAGGTGATACAGCGAATATATGAAAAACCTTATTAAAAATTAAGAATTAAAAGTTAGAAATTACATTGACAGCAGTGAGAAATCTTAATTTTTATATTTTAATAAGATATGTACCGTATAAAATCAGTGGATATGAGAGTTAAATATATTTATTCATCCACTTGACATCCTGAAGATTACGGCCGTTTCGCAGCCGTCTTCGGGTCGAAGTAATTTTAGTGTTGAATAAAATTGTGTTTAGATGTTTGTATTAATAATATGCCTGTTATATGTTTATTGTACAATACAATTGTATATTGACAAATCAATGCAAATAATGAAAACTAACACACGCGTACACACACACACACACACACACACACACACACACACACACACACACACACACACACACACACACACATTTATATATATTCATATATATTTATATATATGTATATACGTACATACATACATACATATCTCTCTCGCTCTCTCTCTTGTTCTCTCTCTCTCTCTCTCTCGTTCTCTCTCTCTCTCTCTCTCTCTCTCGTTCTCTTTCTCTCTCTCTCTCTCTCCCTCTCTCTCCCTCTCTCTCTCTCTCTCTCTCTCTCTCTCTCTCTCTCTCTCTTCACACACGTTGTTGTGAAACTCAGTTACGTGTTATAAACGTAGATATGTTTTTATTTATTTATTTAATCATTTATTTAACTCCATATTTATCTTTCAGCCAGGATTACGAAAGGATAAACACACTCGGAATCATTAATCTGCTTAAAAACAAACGCAGAAAATATAAATGTATTGTATAATATATTGTGTGTGTGTGTGTATATATGTGTGTGTGCGCACGTATGTGTCTGTATGTATGTATGTATGTGTGTATGTATGTATGCATGTGTGTGTGTGTGTGTCTCTTCTGTATTTAATCGTTTAAGTTTTTCCTCCGAGGAAGAATCTGGTTTCTAACAAAGTTACGAAAGCTCCATCATTGGAATGTAAATAACGAAATTAACGTCACATTTTAAATTTGAGGAAAGTCTCGCAGACTTTTACTGTTCCGCTTACAAATTGTATTTCTAATTTGAGAGTTAGTTGGTTGATTTCTTTTTCTGAAAACCCCCAGCTTATCCAGACTGACAGCTTAGGCATTTGCTTACAAAACCAAATGCTATGTATGTATGTATGTATGTATGTATGTATGTATGTATGTATGTATGTATGTATGCAACTGGACATATCTACAGTTTCGTGCCCCATGCCCAAATTTGTTTCTTAATAACGTTTCTTTTTAAATGAAATTTTATAGAGATGCTTTTTCGAAGATATGAAGGTGCGAAATAGCGTAGATCCTTCGTACGATAACTGGTGGGGATTTGGCGACGTTCTGTGTCTATTTTCTATTTGTCTGAGCCTATATATATATATATATATATATGTATGTATGTAATTTATAGAAAAATAAAAGACGAAGACAGGTGTATAAACAACAAGCAGGTGTATTAGTCTGACGCCGGGGAAGGTGAGAAAGGGATATAAAATACTAAACTTTCGTTCATATTTGCTATGAAACTGATTCTTCTGAGTAATTTTAAGTGGATTAAGACTGTTCGGTGAACTTTTTTTTATCCTTTATTATCGACTGAAAAAATGTTACTCTTATTTGACTGCAATGTATACCGTTTTTCGTTTTTTTCTCTTTGTTTTTAATGTAGGACGCGTTGGATTAATGTCGACCTAAATAAACTACGTTGAGAAAAAAAAAAAAAAAGGCGAAGAAGGAGCAGTAGAAGCAGAAGCAGCAGCAGCCATAACAGTAGCTGCCAACGTGTCGTATTGATCGAGATTGACTTTGAACCTAACAACAACAACAACTACTACTACTTCTACTACTACTTCTACTACTACTTCTACTACTACTACTACTACTACTACTACTACTACTACTACTACTACTACTACTACTACTACTACTACTGTTACTACTACTACTACTACTACTGCTACTACTACTACTACTACTACTACTACTACTACTTGTATTCAGCTTAGCAGTTGACAGTCGTTTGGTCAAATTTGGCAGAGTCGTGACGGCGTTTGTCATGTTCGTTCCGGTCGGTTCTCTCTGCATCTCGAGTTCGAATCCCGCCGAGATCAAAGTCACCTTTAGAGTAGCTAGAGTGTGTGCCGCCCGGAGCGGCCCTTCCATTTGCCTCCCCCGGACCCCAGAAAGAGCAGATATTGCTTACAGTAGACCCAAAAGTGCTGCCCCTTTAAAAGCGTCGCCCGGGGCGGACAGCCTCTACCGCCGCGCCCCTAGCTACGCTAGTGTCCCCGTCCATCTTTTTCTTTCTTTCTTTCTTTCTTTCTTTCTTTCTTTCTCTCTCTCTCTCTCTCTCTCTCTCTCTCTGTGTCTGTCTGTCTGTCTGTCTCTCTCTCTCTCGTTATCCAACTGTCACATCTTGGATGTTCCGATGGCTCAGTAGTGACAGGTACCGAAAGCCTGCAGCTGGTCGGCGTTTGCTCACGTCTACCCGGGTGTCTAAATCCGATTAGCGAAAGAACCGTACATCTTGACATTCACACACACACACACACACACACACACACACACACACACACACACACGCACGTACTCACATACACACGCAAATATATGTAGAAGTGAGTTAATGGATCTCCGTCGCTTCAAACGAAGACTGTTCCAACTGTTTGATGAACCGAACAGACTGCTCATTGCGTAACAGTATAAATACTTAAGTAGAATACCCTTAACACAAACGCATCTACCCATAACGTAGTCCTCAGATTCAGCATAACACTGGGTATGTAATGAAACAGACCCTTTCAATTACGGGTAGTAAATAAGGGGACAAAATACTTAGCAGTATTTTGTCTGCTTTTACGTTCTGAGTTGAAATTCCACCGAGGTCGTCTTTGTCGTTCATCCTTTCGGAGTTAATAAATTAAGTACCAGTTGCATTCTGGGGTCCATCTAATCGACCGGTCCCCTTCCCCCAAAATTTCGGGCCTTGTGCCTAGAATAGAAAAGAATTACGGGTAGTAAATTCTACCCGGTACTCTTTCACACCGTTTCCCTACCCAGTTTCTTTGTGACTATATCTATGTTGGATAGTTATGAAGCTTGCCCCACTTATCACATTGTAGGTTCGAACCTGGGACTTCTCACTCGTGCACATCCGTCGCACAGTTCGATGTGCTTTAAAACTTAAGAAAAAAAAAATAACGATCCAAGGGAGATTACTCTTCTTTAAAGTCATTACAATCATCATCATCATCATCTTCATCGTCGTCGTCGTAGTCGTCGTCATCATCACCATCATCATCATCATCATCATCATCCTGCAGAGAACGACAACTATCTTTTACAAGTATTCATTAGTGAAGTGGAAACGTTTCGGAACGTGCAAGGGAGATAACACGTATGTGACATTCGAGTAGGAATGTAGCAGTTATTTCCCTTCAAATTATGCACTTACGGAAACTCAAGCATAAAGACAATTGCGATGTTCTGTATCAGTAAAAACAGGTTGTTCTCTGAAATAAATCACTTATTAATGAATCTGCAACTTTTAGTTTGTTGATCTGACACCAGGGCGGCGCTTTTAATAGCGCTTAGCTGCCAAAATTTCGAGATATCATTGTGTCCGTTTATGATACTTAATTAAATTTTAGCCTTCCAGGGGGTCGTGCAAGCGACCAAGAGATGTTTTACATGTCGGTGCTAGCATCACTAAGCAGAAGCATAAACCATTCTCTATATTCGAAAATGTGGAAGAATTTGAAGAATTTAGATAGAAAAGCATCTTTAT
>NC_142952.1:3011971-3024471 GCF_046866305.1 Octopus bimaculoides
ATATATATATATATATATATATATATATATATATGTATATATATATATATATATATATATATATATATATATATATATATATATATATATATATATATGTATATATATATATATGCATGCATGCATGTATGTATGTATGTATGTTTGCATGTATGTATGTATGTATGTATGTATGTATATACGTGTGTGTGTGTGTATGTATATTTGTGTGCATCTATGTGTGCATGTATGCATGTGCATATGTCTGTATGTACGTGTATGGATGTGTGCATGCGTATATGGATATGTATGTGTGTGAATGTATGAGCATGTTGAAATTGTAATTTGGTGTAGAGAAAAGATTCGTTAAAAAAAAAATCAATTTTAGATAGAAAGAGAGAGAGAGAGGGATAGAGAAATAGATATATAGATAGATAGATAGATAGATAGAGAGAGAGAGAGAGAGAGAGAGAGAGAGAGAGAGAGAGAGAAAGAAAGAGAAAGAGAGAGATACACCCGCATATACATACACTTACGTACATGGGCAATCACTCCCCCCCCCCCACACACATGCACACATAACATTCAGTAGCCGGCGACGATATTTTATTTAATTTTCTTTTAATCATAGCTAATTAATTTCCTTAATTAATTTCATTAGCTAAGTAATTACCACCCACATCGTAGACTGGAGTTATATGCTATAAAACATTTACATTTCGATGGATAAACTAGAACACCGCTGACCTCATCTGCTGTAATCCTATCATTAATAAACCCAGCGGTCTGCGTATAAGTTTATGGTGTGTATACGTTGAAAGCCTTCTAAACTGCGGTATTTGTCTCGAGAAAGAATCCATTATAGACGTATTGTGTTAAAAACGCCGAAAAATATCAGCTGCCGGCGAATGTTGCTTAGCATTGATGGTAGAATTTCTGGATCTGGATTTCTGCTTGTTAGCTTCTCCAGCTGCAAATAACTCCGTCACCTCATGTCGAGCAAACATCCGCTGATAGCTGATACAGTTACGCATGCATACATATATATATTTGTCAGTGTGTATATAAATATAAATATATATATATATATATATATATATATATTCATACACACACATATCTACATATATATATATATATGCATGTATGAGCATGTGTGTCTGTATGTATGTGTATATATGTGAGTGTGTGTGTGTTAATGCTGAGTTAACTAATGTTTTCCAGCGGACAACACATCCGAGAAATTAACATGAAACAGTTTTTGCTTTGTTTTTAGTTTTAATATCGAGGTTTTATTTTGAAGCCCGAAAAGAGAAAAAAAATCCCGAAAAAAAGCGACTGTTAATTACTTAGAAGCATGAAAAACTATAGTTAACTCAATATCTTATCCGTTTGGTTTAGTTCAAGCCAAAAATCTCGCATAAATTTATGGCATACTTCTTTATCAGTCCGTCCCAATATTATTGGCTCCTTTGCTTTAACAGATCGAATCAGCTGCCTTGTCAGGCCGTTAATTTTATCGAACTAATTGCCTTAATGTGCCAACTTTTATTTATTATCGTTTTTTACCCGACCAACCACCTGATCGAACCAGATGCCTTTTTGGGACAGCTTCAATTTATTATTACTTTCCATCAGGCTGGTCGGTTTACTAAACAAACTACCTTATCGGACCATTTTATCCAAGACAGCTGCTTTACCGAATTAGTTGCTTTATAGAGCCAGTTTTTATTTATTTTAAAATCAAGCCGGTCACTTTATCGAACCAGTTGCCTTAATGCGCCAACCTTCATTTATTATTATTCTCTTTCCAAGCCTGCTGCTTTGTCGAACCAATTGTTTTATTCGGCTGTCATCAGCATCACCACACGTTGGCATACTTTATCAAGCGGGGGCGGTTTCGATCTTACACTTAATATAGAAACCTACAGATTGTCTCTCGTGTTATAGCTACGAAGGGTCTATTAACAATTTAGATTTTTGATTCTCATTTCTGTTTGGTTTATCAGGAAATAACCTTTAGAACGGTGATAAAGTTTTCTTGTTTTTCCCAATGTCTTTTCGAAAGACGTCTTCAATATTAAAATGTCATCGTTGTACAATAAGATCTCGTTCTACAATAGGATCTCGTTGAACTAATTCTTTTAATAACTGCTATTATGGTTGTGGTTTTTACAGGACTCTTAATTTGATTCAGAAGTACTGAGCTCTGTAGCGGTCACCTAAAAACAAAAGAGAAGACATTTACGAAAATAAAACGCATAAACCATTTATATTCTGACAAGCATATATAGTTGCAAAGTTTACAAGTTTAAAGGCTTGTACTACCGTGACTAACTTGGCACATCACTGCTCTCAAACACGAACGTAAATGTCGAAGTAGTTCAAATTCGTTAAAGGAAAGAAAAGAAAAGAAAAAAAAACTCGGTGAAGATCATTGAAATAGCGTTCAAGGTTTTGTTTTTAATGTGACCCCTCGACATGTTGAAGTGGACATTTCAGAAATAGAAATCAATTTTCTGAAAATGACGACGACACAAATTAGATGGAATGAGATAAAAGAAAATATAGAAAAAGAAAAGAGAAAGCAACGAAAGGGCAAAAGAGAGAGCGAGAAAAAGAGAAAAAGAATGTGAGAATAAGTGAAAGAAAAAACGAGAGAAGAAAAGACTATAAACGCAAAGTAGAGAAGAGATAATTACTTTTAACTTTGGCAACACAGACACAGCCACTCACTCATACACACACACACACACACACACACGCGCGCGCGCGCGCGCGCAAAGTAAACACCACAGCGATAATGATCACAAAGAATCGAAGAACTCCAGACTTTCGCACTATGGATATGTCGTAGCGATTTAGGTATATTTGAAAAGAAGACCTAAACATTAAATGAATAATAACGACATAGAAAGGACAAGAAAGTGAAGTTCAAACACGGGTCATTATTTTCTGTGAAGCCAAAAACAGACGATAGCTGAGCGAAGCAGACGATAATATCAACACCATCGACTTACGTCAATAATCAACGTTAAAACAACACCGACAACATTAACGACAGCGATACTGCGGCGTGTTATACAAGTGGTATATATTTATTTGATTCATTGAGTAGAATCACGCAATTTCCTTTCTTGATGGTAATCACGAACATCCTGAGGTCACCAGGCAATTCAATAAACATCAACGCTGTTGATTTAAAGAATAGCTTCACGAAAGCTAAAGGAACGGGTTTTAAAAATAAAATTGTCTGCCAGTAGGAAGGTTAGTATTGTATTAAATAAGTGGGTTTAATACAGAGATTTCGAACGTCTAAACTGAAGGCATTTTAGCAATCGTCACAATTTTAGAAAATTTCATGTCAGCTAAAATTGAATGCTAGTATTTGCACATATACAATCAGGTCCACATGCATGCAGATATGTGTATGTATAAGGCAAGCACGCATATATGGATGTATATATGTACATATGTACATAAAGTGAGGTATTACTGTATATATATATATATATATATATATATATATATATATATATATATATATATATATATATATATATATATATATATATAGGGTTGGCCTTAGTTCAAACTGAAGTCCTTCTTGAGCGACATATTTTTCCATTCGAGTCAATACAGAATTACAGATAGTGTTTATGGATTATGGTTTTTGGCCAACCCAGTATACATGTATATATATTTGTATCAGCTTGTAAAATGTTCAATAGTACTATGTAATTTAATAACATATACACTAGTGAAGACATGTAAAATAATTTCTTATACACGAAAAGAAATGATTTTACCATGATGTTGGCTGCGAAACGATCGTATTCTTATGGATATCAAATAAATATATTTATCACTGTTGAAATAAATATACTCAACTCATACCTCTTGGCTTTCTTTCTTTCTTTCTTTCTCTCTCTCTCTCTCTCTCTCTCTCTCTATATATATATATATATATATATATATATATATAGAACATATCGAATTTCGATCGCATCTGTGGGTAAATTGAAAGCTTCGTATACGAATTAAACTCCAAATAATGGCGGAACTATTGTTATCGTATTTCTATTAAATGTTTTAAAAATGCTTTTAGCGTTAGAAAACGGAAGTTCTCCCGTATCCGTCAAGTCGCCTCTAGATAAAAGAGAACGGAATTATTTTGGTCAATAGAAGGCCACTTAGTTTCAAAGATTCCTCCACTAACCCTTCCAAGGCAATAAAATATTTGTTTCTTGTACGTTATTTGGTCAATAAAATTCCTTTCTTTGGAAGTAATTCTTTGGCTTTTAACAAGTTATATTAAAATGCATCAGTTTGGAATGTTTACTGTAAATGGGAAAAAAAATGTTACACGTGAATGCCATTTGTTTAGGAAATGTCTTGATTTGAAATTAATGGCTTGTGTTGGAATTAAAGCGATGGTGTCGTAGGAGTATCGTTGACCAATGAGCAAAGTTTTGGCGCATGATAATATATGCTGTTATATATATATATACAATAATCCTTTCTACTATAGGCACAAGGCCCGAAATTTGGGTGGTGGAGGCTAGTCCACTATATTGGCTCCATTGCTCAACAGGTACTTATTTTAATCGACCTCGAAAGGATGGAAGGCAAAGTCGATCACTGCGGCGTTTGAACTCAGATAGTAAAGACGGATCAAGATCCGGTAAGCATTTTGTCCGATGTGCTAACGATTCTGCCAACTCGCTGCCTTTCACAATAATAATCTTTTCTACTCTAGGCACAGGGCCCGAAATTTTTGGGGAGGGGGGGCCAGTCGATTAGATCGATCCCAGTACACAAATGGTACTTAATTTATCAACCCCGAAAGGAGGAAAGGCAAAGTCGACCTCAGCGGAATTTGAACTGGCTCCTCTAAATAGACTACTCCGGCTCTTCTAAATAGACTACCCAACTGCTTTGATGGTCGGTCTTATCAAACGCTTTCGATAAATCTAAACTGGTCAGAGCCCTTCCCGTACCAAGATCTCTACCTACTCTTTCTATGATGTGTCGTGTGAGATGGAGGCTGTCGTGGATAGATCTGTTTAGTATGGCGCATGTCTGGACCTCACCTACAAAAATTCCGACGACAAGCTCCAACTTCTTTCTTAGCACATTAGCCGAAATCTTTAATTCTGCATTTGGTAGAGTTATGGGCCTTGAAGGTGTTAAAATCATCACCTTCGTTCAGCTTCTTTCTCTGCAGCATCACTATAGCTTTTTCGTAGGGAAGGATCTGTTAGCTTGCATTGAATATTCTGGAAGTCAGAGGTCCCATGGAACAAAAAAAAGATGAATAAAATAAATTTCGTAACTCTCGGATTTTTCTAATTTCCATCTCTTTCGGTAATTTCCTATTTTCTTTCCTTCTTTTATCCATCCATCCATCCATCCATTCGTCCGTGCGTCCGTCTGTCTGTCTGTCTGTCTGTCTGTCTGTCTGTCTGTATGTATGTATGTATGTATCTATCTATCTATCTATCTACCACTCTTCCCCACTTCCTTCCTTCCTTCCTTCCTTCCTTCCTTCCTTCCTTCCTTCCCTTTTCCCCCCCACCTATATCGCCTCGAAATCGAATATTCATAAAGAGTATTTATATTCAGAATATCTTTTATACGAAACAGTGTCAACAAGAAAAGGAAAAAAAGAAGAAAAAAAAAACGAGCAAGAGAAAATGAAATGATTTACTCGAATGGAATATGAGCCCCGGACGCCGTAAAGGTGCTTACGATTTGCATTGATTACCCATTAAGTGAACTTTACACACATTAAGCTCCATAACACCGCATAAAGAGGAAGATTATGGAAAACGAAAGTAGAAAGAGTGATTTTGATAAGCGAGGTTGACTTGGTTTGATTCTTTTAGTATTTTTTTGTACAATTTTTGGTGCTTATTGTGTTTGTTATTAGCTGTGCTAAGTGGTGACGTTGATAATAATATTTAATGTTGCTCCTGTTGCTCTTGCTGCAAGTCGCGCTGTTGGTGCAGGTTGATGAATTGGGATGTAGCTCTCTCTCTCTCTCTCTCTCTCTCTCTCTCTCTCTCTCTCTCTCTCTATATATATATATATATATATATATATATATATATATATATATATATATATATATATATATATGTATGTATAACAATTACAGCGTGGGGGACACATAGTAGCTATTCAAAATCAAATAAATGACTTCACTTAAATATTTATTATTCAGTGTTAACGTTTTCGTCGCACTATACATACATGCATACATACATACATATATATATATATATACACACCCAAGCGTATATGCATATATGTACATATGTATGTTTATATCTCTCTCTCTCTATCTCTCTCTCCACACACACACACACACACACATATTGTAAAGGCAGTAAATAGTAAATATAAAAAAAGAACAGCACAGAAGGAACAAAATTTGACGAATAAGTATTAGTTTAACACTTGTGCATTCGAAGAGAGCGACTGGTATGTAGGATTAACCCTATCGTTAACTGTAGAACTAGAAATGTAGTCTACAACATAAGGTGCATAGAAGGTGCTTGTAACGACAAGAACATGATATATAATGGCGAGACATCTAGGAGCATTGCGAAAAGACTGAACGAACATTTCAGACAATATGACGACAAAAATAGTCCTTCATACTCTACCGACATGCCAAAGACCAACATAGAGGCAACTTGAGTCAACTTGACATCCGCATTTTATCCAAATACAGGAGTACGTCCTCATAAATGAAACATCTCTAGTACTAAATAGGAAATATATGTAGTAGGTAGCCATATCCCTATATCCACGGTTTATATATATATATAAAGGTAGGATAGTTGGTGGGCTGTAGACGTATGTATGTGTGCGTGCGTGTGCGTGTGTGTGTGTATATATGTGTATATATATATTATATATACGTATATGTATATATGTATTTGCATATATATGTACGTAAATGGATATGAATGTAAACAGATAAACATCATCATTATCATCATCATCATCATCAGCGTCATCATCATCATCGTCATCATCATCGTCATCATCATCGTCGTCAATATCGTCGTCGTCGTCATCATCGTCATTGTCATCATCGTCATTGTCATCATCATCATCAACAACACCAGCAACACCGACAATAGGAATGACAGCGACATCAACAACAACAACAACAACAGCAACAACAACAACAACAACAACAACAACAACAACAACAACAACAACAACAACAACAACAACAACAGTTTATTGTTTCCGCTGCATTACTCTAATAGATCGTTTTGAAAAGTGTTATTACTGGGAAAAACAAAGGACCAGACGATCAGACAGAGAGACAGACAGACAGGCAGACAGATAAACAAACAAGCATGAATGCGCATGTCAAGTCATGCTTCCAGCAATAAAATCATTAATACATTTTGTGGTGGTGGCGGTGGTGGTGAAAATGTTTGGGTTTTCTCTCTGGTGTGGAGAATCTTCTAAATTTTGCTTTTTCCCTCTTTGTTTGTTTATTTAAAAATTAAAAAAAATATTAATACCAAGTTCTGTTTTGGGAAACAGTTTCTAAATGAAATCATTATGGATAATTAAAACAAACACACATATACACATATATACATACAAAACACACACACTCACACATATACACACGCTTTCCCTCTCTCTCTCACACACATACACACACACTCTCACACGCACACACACACACACACACATACAAACACAACGTTAAATACACGGTTAAATGTTTCGAAAAAAGCGATGACGCAAATATCTGAGCAGACAACGGTGAAAATCCATCATAATTGCTCCAGTTGTTGATGTTCTTGTAATTTTTGTTGCTGCTGCTGCTGTTGTTGTTGTTGTTGTTAATGTTGTTGTTGTTGTATTGGCGCAAGGGCATCGGTTAAAATACTCTGCAGCATATGTTTCCGATTGTCGGCTACGAGGAATTGAACCCCAAAAACAACGAGGTTGCAAGCCCAGCTTCTTAACCACACAGCCATGTCTATATGCAAGTGTATATAAGCGATTGTCAGGGATACGTATTAAAAGCAACTGACCATTCACAGAAATACAACCACCAAGCACTTCTATAAATACACACGTGCCCAGATTTGGATAAAAATCAATGAAATTGAAGCCTTGGGATTAACATCAGTTCTGGTTTCGAGAGTAAATGGCCGAATAGTTTAATATTGGTTTCACTGATGAGAAATGGTATTAGGATGACATGTGACTTACTGGTCAGGGTGTTGGACTCATGTTAGGAAGGTTGTGGTTTCGATTCCTGAACCAGGTGATGCGTTGTGTTTTAAGGCCTAACGGTTATATTAATAGAAATATTTAGCTGCTAACACTCGAACATTGTCTAGTTGAAGTGTATGAAAAGAAAAAAATAACAACAACAACAAAACAAAGCAGAAAAACAAAAAAATAAAATAAAATAACAAAAGAAATAAAGAAATCCCAAACAGAAAAATCCTTCTGCCGTCTGGGTTCTTTTCCGAAAAGAGACCATTTCTTTCTTATTTGACTATTAATTTTGAATGAATCCAATTTAGTAGAATCTGCATGGAATCTTAAGCAGACAGACTCTGTCCCCTGGAGAACTTTCGTAAAATCGTACATAGATAGAGTTTATCTGTTGCCTCTCTGTACGCTGTGGATTTTCTCGTAATAGCTAAGTAAATAATATAGAAATAAGAAGTTTTTGAAGACAAGAGATAAGAATAGTCTATAGAATTGCCATAACTATAATTATCTCCACCTCTTTCTTTTCCTCTTGCCATCTTAATATGCGCATGCGCACATATTCATGCCCATACACTGTCACACAAAAACATGCATAAGAAACAGAGGCACGTGCATACATACACACACACATATATATATATATATATATATGTACTTTCATACATAATGAGGTGCATACATACACACATACATACGTACGCACATACATATATACATACGTACATAAATACATACATATATACATACGTACATGCATATATGCGTACGTACACACACACATAGACACACACATACATATATAGATAGATATATACATACGTACATGTATACGTATATACATATGTACATTCATATTAGTGAAGGCAGAGCTATGGTATTTAAATTCATTTAATTCAATCTAAGAATAGTAAGATAATGCAAAATTGGTAAAGATCTCTACTAACATTATTAGTTTTGTATTATTTTACCGTTTTAAGGCGGCGAGCTGGCAGAATCGTTAGCACGCTGGACAAAGAGCTTAGCGGTTTTTCGCCTGTCGCTGCGTTCTGAGTTCAAATTCCGCTGTGGTCGACTTCGCCTTCGCATTTTATACTTTCGGAGTTGATGAAATAAATGCCATAGTCCTGTTCCCTATTTTGACCGATATATATATACATATATATATATATATATATGAATATGAAAAATAAATGTGAAGAAATAAAATAACACAAACAACTGAAAGCAATTCGAAAAAAATTAATGAAAATTTGAAGAAAATAACAAAAAATACATTGATAGCTTAAAGTTTAAGCTTTTAGTTGATTATAGTTCGTTGACAAATTGGTCGGTGTTCGAATTTTGCTTGGGTAAATCCGTGTCATTGATTGGTAAAATGAAACTGAGTGGCTTCAAGACTGATCAGTAGAAAGTTATATTATCCTCTTTAGAACAATTTCGATAGTAGCCATGTTGCATTCAGAGTTCTTTTCCGGTTTGCCTGTAGTCTGAGTTGGTATATATATATATATATATATATATATACATATATATACATATAATATATATATATATATATATATACATATAATATATATATATGCATACATACATATATATATACATACATATATACATGCATACATACATATATATATATATATGCATGCATACATAAATAAATATACATATATACAGGCATATGCAATATATACTATATGTATATACATACATATATATATACACACATACACACACACACACACACACACATATATATATGTATACACACACACATATATATATATATATATGCACACATATACATACAAACACATATATACATGGATAAGTTTGCGTGGAAGAATATTGAAATTCAAGTTTCCTTTCCATTATATTTTTCTTTCTTTTCTTTATTATATTATTTCTTAAAGATATTTAATATAAATTGATATCAACCATTGGACTCACCAATTTAAAAAAGAAAAAGATCCAGAGCCCAACTGACCTCGATTCAAACCATGTATAAATGTATTCATGTACTTATTTTTCGTTGCAGACTTCGCGCCGCGGTGGGACGCTTCATCATGTTACACATTAGAAGTAGCACTTATCTTGCTAGCGCTAAGTGACTGATGAAGAATCCTCTTTTAATTCACTTAAAAAAGCAGAAATAAGTCGTAACTAATTTCAGAAAGCCGATCGACTGGAGCTCTGTAGCATTACCGATAGGCAGGTTTACAATGGTAAGCAAGAGGTGTGTGGTTCGATTTCAGAAAGTGGGCTGCTTGCTGTTTTCTTTTTTCAAACTGGTGAATGTAATTTCCATTATCGTTCATTGGAATTTGGATTTAACTCTTTTCACGGATCAATTTTTGTGAATAAAATATTACTGATTTTCAAAGATTCCAAAATTTCACACGGGACCCATCAAAACGTGCACCTGCCACACGTGTATGTTATATATAATATATTATATTGATAAGATTAAGAGGTTTCACAAAAGTAAATGTTTATTAAAAAACAAAGAGAAGAAAATACGTTGAGAGCTTTATCATGGATAACTAAAAAAGGTTTTTTAAAATCAAAATCTGTTACCGGTTTCAATTGTTTTATAAGAGTAATTAGTCATACTGTTAGAGAAGGAAAAATTAATTGGAAAAACAAATCAAATTGATTTTTGATAATTCCTGTTCTGAGAAGTCACATGCTTTTCTTATAAAATTCATCAACCAGCGCCATTTAATTTAATTTATTTCAATTTATTTTTCTATTCCCTTTCAACTTGATTAAATAATCATATAAAACAACTGAAGCCAGTAGCATATTTTGATAAAAATGTAGATATCTTCTTTCGTCCATGATAAACTCGAAACTTTTTCTTTTTTTGTTCATATGTATGTACTATGTATGTATGTATGTATGTATGTATGTATGTATGTATGTATGTACATGCGTGCGTGTTCTGACATTGTTTCTTTTTTAATCTTCAGATGTCTATAAAATAAGAGCCAAGTTATTTGAGTCAATGTTATCGACCATAACTTTCAATAATGAAAGCCAATAACAGACATAATGCATACACACACATATATATGTATATATATATATATATATATATATATATATATATATATATATATATATATATATATATATATATATATATATATATATATATATATATACATGTATATATATATATATATATATATATATATATATATATATATATATATATATATATATATATATATATATATATATATATATATATATACATATATATGTATATATATATATATATATATATATATATATATATATATATATATATATATATATATATATATATATATACATATATATATGTATATATTTATATAGTTAGATTTATAAATGAATAAATGAAATATATGAAGAAATCTGCATGAATGTTTTCTGTATGCATGTGTGTAGGAAAAAGCTCATCATTTCTTTTAGGTACGTTCCATTGTATCACGTGTATACGAACGTTCATGTGCGTCAAATCGGATCGTTTTCTTGTACATTAGTGTGTTCTTGTGCGCTGTTCACGCAATGCTGCTTTCATACACCATTATTGTTTTGAAAATGAATTTTCATACTTCATCTATACTCTGGTGCTTACCAGTCGTGTTACGGTGAAAAGATTCAACATGGCTTATTTCGGAACGTAAATATGTTCGTTGTGGCGTCCAGTTGTTGGTACGTCCTTTCTTGTGGCGACATGACAATAGTCGCTTCAATTCAAGACGGAAGGAAGACCCGACAAAGCTGTAGAGAAAGAAATTTGTTACGTAACTCATGTAAAATATGATTCTAGATATGTTCAGAGCTTCTTTCATCACTAACAGCCTATTGTGGTCGTTGATTTCGTCTAAGTCACTCCTCTCCAGTTTAATGGTGAAGAAGAACTGTTGGCACCAGGTAACGAAAAATGGAAGTTTGAACGCTATGAAACAGAAGGATATCATCAATAATAAAAGTGTGAAGTCTGTTCGACCGACAGCTTCTTTGGCTTTCACCTGGTTGGTCTTTTGCCTTCGCTTTAAACGGACCAATGCTCGAATAATAAGAACGTTGAGCAGGAAGATAAATACGAACGGCACAAATGTAATGGAGACGGCATAGACACTGTCCAAGACGAACGAAAGATATCTGTAGTCTAAATTTCCGGTACACTTTGTTAAGTCGCCGTGAAGCCGATAAACTTTGGTCAATGCTGGTTTATAAGAGTTGATGGCGAGCGAAAG
>NC_142952.1:3031971-3041971 GCF_046866305.1 Octopus bimaculoides
ATTTTTTCTGCTAAAGTATTTTTTAGGTATGCGTAAGAAATTTTTATCTATAAATGCATTATTTCTCTAATGTATTATAAGAAAAAGACTCGACTTTGATATAGGCTGCGTTATCTATCCATCTGCCTGCCTGTTTATCTATCTATCTATCTATCTATGTATGTATGTATGTATGTATGTATGTATCTATCTATCTATCTGTATATATATATAGACATATATACATACATACATACATATATATATATATATATATATATATATATATATACATGCATACATACATGTATATGTGTGTGTGAGTGTATACATATGCGTGCGTGTGTGCATTAGCTTGACTGTGTATGTGTGTGTGTGTGTGTGCGTGCGTGTGTGCTGGTGTGTATGGTTCGAATATATGATTTTTAATTACTTACATTTATTCAGCAAAACAAAATGTAATAAGACGAAGAGAGGCGTGGAAGAAACAGAGAAACTATTACTTCTGCTGCCGCACCAGGATAGCTGAGGCTTCAACGAGCTTCTTGCTCTAAGCTGGAAAAGAGAAAAAAAAAACGATTATAAACAGTGTCATTTTTGCAAGGCTGCCAGTTACGGTTTTTATTATTCACAAAAGTTACTAAGTCAAGAAGTTACTATGATTTTAACAATAGATTAAGTTCATAAAACATATGGATATTAATAATCCTGAAATTTCTCAGGCTAAGAATTGGGATATTTCTGCCAAAATATCAGTAGCGTAAAGAATTTATTACGGAATCTGAGTCAAATAAAGTTACATGTAAATCTTTCAATGTTTTCGGAGTTGCATTTGTTTGGTAAATGATTTGATCTGAGGATGTGTGTTGAAAATAAAACAATTACAAAATGAAGGCCCATTCTGGCCATTGAAAAATACATAGAAACTATTAACATCCTTTAATCCTTTATGGCTTTTGTCAAAATGTTCGTCATACTGCTTGTAACTTTGTCATTGACACAATGTACGGAAACTGTTAACTTTAACCTTAACATTTTATCTGTTAAATAATTTTCGATACAGGTGTAGGTTAAGAAGCTCGATTTGTAACA
This sequence comes from Octopus bimaculoides, assembly GCF_046866305.1. Classification (NCBI taxonomy): domain Eukaryota; kingdom Metazoa; phylum Mollusca; class Cephalopoda; order Octopoda; family Octopodidae; genus Octopus; species Octopus bimaculoides. Next base: position 3,033,043 of record NC_142952.1, read on the forward strand.
ACGTAGTTTCAGGTTCGGTTCCATTGCGCTGCACTTTAGACAAGGGTCTCAAACTATAGCCGTGTGTCAACTAATGCCTTGTGAATGGATTCAGAAGACAAAAACTGTAGGGTACACACACACATACGCTCACATACACACAGACATGCATATACAAGCACATGCACACACAGAGAGACACACTAACATATACACACAATTATATATATATATTTATATATATATATATATATATATATATATATATATATATATATATATATATATATATATATATATATATATATATATATACATATATGTGTGTGTCTGTATGTGTGTGCCTCCGTGTTGTGTTTCAACGCCACCACCGCTTGAAAATCACTTGTTTTGTTTACGTTCTTGTAGCACATCGGTTCGGCAAAAGAGACTGATAAAGTAAAGTAGAAGACTTAAAAGTACTGCCCCAGCATGGCTGCAGTTTAATGACTGTAACGAGTAAAAGAAAATTCTTTAAATATTTCCATTTTTCAAATACGAAGAGTCAATAAAAAAAAAAATCAATAAATGGTATACATATGAGAAGTCATTGTTTTCAATGACATTCGGAAATATGGGTTGAATAACATCAAATACAACAGAAGCTATTCAATCAAAATGACCGATGCCCAAAGGAACGGGAAACTAACCTATTCTGGAGAAGAGAAAATAGCTGATATGTCACAAAAGATGTACATCACCGTCAGTATTAATATTTGTATTGAAGGAACAAACCATTCAATATTGAAATCGTTTAAATGAACGAAGTATTTCATATTTATAAAGCTGTCATGTTTGACAGTAAAGTGCCTATATGTTTTATGTTATCGCTGTGACCATTCATTTAGTCTTTTTCTTTGCAGTGGTAGCTGGCGGCATGCACTCTCACATTTACGAATTCTTGGCCTCAGCCTTTTGGTGAAGATTAAAGTGCAATATTTTGTATTAAATAGAAAACGAAAAGGTTTAAGGCAAGATATTTAGCAATGGTTTTACACGTCGTTTCGAATGACTTCCAAAAGTTTTAAGGCATTATTAAGAGAGTCAGCTATAACTGCCCTCGCAATTTCAGTACATCATTACTATAATCTAATAAGCTGACCCGCCAACGTTTGTTATTTCAGATTGAAAAGGACGGCTGTAACAGCACTTTGAATACACCCTATAAAACATTGCTTGTCACAACTTACTAGTTTGCAGAATGCAGTTGAAGACAATATGAAAGCTTACCATACAATAGAGTTTTGTGTTAAACTGGGCAAAAATGATACATAAATATATGAAATACTCCGAACAGCTTATGGGTTAACTTGTTTGAGCCAAGCATCTGTTTTTTGCTGGCATAAGAGGCCAGAAAATAGAGTCTACCGGGAAGCTCATAATGATCCCCTTTTCCGACAGCAGAGGCCTCATCTACAACCATTGGGTTCAGTCTAGCCACAAGAATACTTTATGGAGGTTATGAAGGAGTTCAGGAAAAGATTTCGCCGCAAAAGGCCAGAGCACTTGCATGAGGCCATCGCACCAGTCCACAATTCCATCTTCATAACCAACTACGTGACAGAGATGGGCATCAAAACTGCCCCTAACCCTTTTTATAGTCCAGAGCTAGCTCCCTGTGCCTTTTGGTTGCTCCGCGAGGAGAAGGAGGATGTGAAAAGGGTCCTAGATGCCTTCACTTTGGACGACTTCTATGAGGCCTTCACGAAGAGGCTGGAGCGCTGCAACAAATGCATGGAAGTCAAAGGATTCTGCTTTGAAGGAGATTAGAGTTTTGTATTTTTTAAAAATTAATAAATGTCTCTCCTTAAAAAAGTCTCCAAACGTCTGGAATGCACTCCATACTTTTATCCTTTACTTGTTTCAATCATTGGATGGTGGTCATACTGGGAAATGACCTTGAAGGGTTTTTACTCATACAAATCGATCAGGGTACTTACGTGTTTGTCTTTTTTTTAATTTGGTACTTCTTATGTCGGTCTCTTTTGCAGGGGCGTAAACAAATCAACACCGGTTGTGAAGCGGTCGGTGGACACAGTCACAGACACAGACACATTTACAGCGAGCTGCTGAACAGCGCAGCCAATCACTGAATGATGACGGGGATATCATAAGAGGGAACTGTATCTCGTGTCAGGAAAGATTACGGAACTTGAACAAAGGGATTTCTGAGACGTTGAAGAGGCATCTTGATATATTTCTCACTAACGTATAACTTTAGATATCTGCAAAAGGCTACAACCAAAGTAGACTTACTTCTCCCTATTCTTTGATTCACCAACGACTAGTGATGTCACGTGCTCCTGAGAAAAACCACAAGACATTGCATTGTTACGGAAGTTTACCCTTCGATTCTCCTTATCTTAAGCTTTTCTGGTAGGTAGTGGAGAATGCTTGTTTCCCTTGTATTCCAGATTGCACTGCAATCGTATTTTGGCCAAACTACAAAAAGAGCTTTGTGTTAAGACCCTCTCTTTGCGACTACATGGTTTCAGGTTCAGTCCCACTGCGCGGCAATTTAGGAAAGTGTCTTTCACTACAGGCCCGAGTCGACGAATACTTCGAGAGCAGATTCGGCAGGCAGAAGCGGTGTGCATGCTCGTCGTGTACACACACACACACACACACACACACACACACACACACACACACACACACACACACACACACACACGCACACACACACACATATGGAGAATTTCGTTGGAAAGATTTTGCGATCAGAATGGAAATTTATTCGGCAATAAACAAAATTACCAAGGAATAAATAAAATTATAATAGTTTATCATTAGAAGTAAAGGCAAACTATTTAATAACGTTACATGTCTTCTCAATATGTAAATGTTTGAAGTAATGTGAAATTTTGAAGTAATGGGGAAATTAATTTTACATTTTAAGACGAAGAAATCTTGTGATCTTAAGAATTTATGTTTTACAATTGCTATCAAAAGAATGGAATGGGTATTGGCGATTTTGTGACAGAAATGAAATAGGAATCTGCTGATTCTGTCTTTGGAGATACAAATTCTGTGATCAGAGAAAGAAAATAGCATTGAAAACTTGCAAAGGCATTTAAACGAGCAACTGACAATTTTTCAAATTTAATGAGAAGAAAGCATAAGGTTGCAAATTCAGGCGATGAAGCTGATAAGGTGCTGAGAAAGAATAAAATATTGCACGGAATAAAAACTAAACTTGTTAGAGATATAAAAGCTAGAAATCGTAGGAATGGAAATTGTTCTAGTTAAAGAAATGTAGAATGCAAATTTTTGTCGTAAAAAGAAGTTATTTTTAGAAGGATTGCGAATTCAGATAAAATCAAAATAAGGTGAAAGTGCTGAGCAATATCGGAAAAAAAAGCAAAAAAAGATAATTTAAAAGAAATATTGAATAAATATCAAGTTTTGAGAATCGCTACATCAATAATGACAAACGTAATGAAGAGAAACCAATTAAAGATTCATTGAAATTCGATGGAAATTAACTCATTTCAAATGTGACTGTAAAGTAAAACGCTGCAGCGCTGGGATACAGCGAATGGCTAAAAATATACAAAACTCAGCTGAAATTCATTAAAATACAGCTTTTTAGCTTTTGATGGGAACACACCAATTATAGTAAAAGGTTAGTCGACATTACTCTGTAAAGGGCAGACGACTGGTTTGGTGCATAGAGCCGGTTTCCCACTTTCTCTGGTGTAGATATTCCCACTGGACGGGAAGCCAGTCAGTCGCAATCTATCTATCTATCTATCTATCTATCTATCTATCTATCTAATTTTTATTATTTTTTAAATTATTTAAATTATTTTTTAAAAACAACGGCCATCCAACACACTGGAGTTCGGCTTTAACTGCTCTTTCTCCTTCTCTTTGTCTTTATAAGGGTTAGGGTTAGGGTTAGGGTTAGGGTTATATATATGTAGATTCGTTAACATACATAAACTCAATTGCATACACAATACATACATATTCTATTGGAGAGAAATAAAAATACATTAATATATAAATGCATATATATATATATATATATATATATATATATATATATATATATATATATATATATATATATATATATATATATATATATATGTATGTATATATATATATATATATATATACTGACGCTAGACACGCATACAAATGCATTAACACGCCACACATTCACACACATGCAAAATGCATGATATTAAACCATCGTAAGAATAGCTGAAAGACCTCTCGAATTCTTATACAGAAAAAAACTCCCCCAAACCTCAACGAAACTGATAAAGAATACGAAAATCCGATAAAGAATTACAAGTTACTTTCTTAATGAAATAATGACATTTACAAGTTAGAAAGGATTAACTCTACCATATATATATATATATATATATATATATATATATATATATATATATATATACATACACACACACACATATATAAAATTATATATACAACCATATAAATACATGCGTTTGTGTGTGCTTGTGTGTGTGTGTGAATGTATTTGTATGTGTATATACTATATGTGTCTATATATACATGTATATGCATATACACACGTATTTACATAACTCACAAACATAAATACAGTTTAAAAAATACATACCTACATATATAGATATATAACATGTACAGATACAAGAATACATACCCACGCAGACGCACACACGCACACACACACGCACACACACACACACACACACACACACACACACACAGCGAGTCATTCCTTTGACGCAGTCAACAACCAGAAAAATTACCAGAAAATCAGAAAAATAATAATAATGAAATACTCGTTTACAATAAACAAACAGCTTTATCAGAACAAATTGTGACGACTTAATCGACAGATAGAAGCAGGACCCGTCTTAAACCAGCCAATGGAAACACGATAAAACATGTAGAGGATACACTAGCGTGACAGAATAAAATTCAGTAAAACAAAATAAACAAAATATGATAACGTATTCGACAAGTAGAGATAGGACTGCTATCGGACAAGTCATTGAAAAGTGATGTAGAGATACCTGTTACTTTTTTTATCGCTTTGGTTTGTTTCAGTGATCGGACTGCGGCCATGTGATACACGATCCCTATTGATCGCTCTTTTTTTTTTTTTCGATCCCTTTTGATCGAACTCCCCCCTTTTTTCCTTCCTACGATCCCTTTTGATCGACACACACCCTTTTTTATTTTTATTTTTTATTTTTATTTTTTTCTCCTTCCCCCTCCCAAAAAGAAAAGCTCTACATTGTATTTGTCCCATCTTCGTTGAGCCCTGTGTGGCTAATAAAATAAATGTATCTATCTATCTATCTATCTATCTATCTATCTATCTATCTATCTATCTATCTATCTATCTATCTAACGGTATTTGTAACACTGATAGCTATGGCAAAAGAATGCGTGTGGTGGACGCGTTTGAAAGGTCTACAAACAAACACTTTCCTCTCTGGTCAGTCCCTCGTCAACTTTTTCAAGTACCACTTGAAAAGGAGGATGAGGATAGAGAGGAAGGTGTTGTCGAATGAAAGTTTCAATAAAAAATGGGTAAATGTGGCAAGAATGGTAAGAATGAAAGACGACACCATTTTAAGCATAGACTTGTAACAAAAAGAGACAAAAAGAGAGAAGGTACTTACTTTCATGTACCTTTAAAAAAAAAAGCCTGAGGTGACCGTGGTCTTTTCCGTAGGCTTTTCTCTCCACGGATAAACCTAATCTGTTCCCCGTTTTTTACATCGACTGTGATACACGATCCCTATTGATCGCCCCCTCCCACGTTTTTTTTTTTTCTTTTCTTCCCGCGATCCCTTTTGATCTAAATTATCCCCCCCCCAAAAGCTCTACTTTGTAATTTGTCCATTTTCTGTATTTAGCCCTGTGTGGCTATAATAAAAAGATATCTATCTATCTATCTATCTATCTATCTATCTATCTATCTATCTATCTATCTATCTATCTATACGCGCAAGTGTTTGTGCGCGCGCACAGTTTCTATGTATGGTATGTGCATGTGCGTATGTATGTATGTATGTATGTATGTATGTATGTATGTATGTATAACTTAACCGAGATTATCGAATACGCCGAGGCTACTGTCTCCATAATGACAGCATGGGCCAGATTTACGATGTCTCGTTAATCTGTTCCATAAGAAAGACTCCATGTAAATGCTGGCCGTATCTCTGCTGTTTACCGTCAAACGACAGATGTACTAAGTCATGGGTTTATGTTAAATCTAGCGATAACTTGAATAAGAAGCGGCCTTTGGAAAAACACTTAGCCGTTGTCGTTCAGATTTACGACATGCCGTAAACCTTGGTTATTGGCATTGGATGCAATCAGTGATCACAGTTGATAGGTAAATATTTCTTTGCATGCATACATACTAAGATGCAAACACCCCCCCCCACATATATATACACAAATATACATATATGTATATACATATATATATGTGTATATATATGTATACACATACATATAATACATATATATATATATATATATATATAAATATGTATACACACACACACATATATATATATATATACACACACAAATATATACATATACATATAAGTATATATAAACATATTTATATATATATATTCTTTTATTCTTTTACTTGTTTCAGTTATTTTACTGCGGCCATGCTGGAGCACCGCCTTTAGTTGAACAAATCGACCCCAGGACTTATTCTCTACCTATTCTATAAATCTCATTTTGCCGAACCGATGAGTGTGTGTGTATTTTTAGTTGTTGTTATGGGGCTGTACTTCACCCCAAAATTCTCTCCAAAATTGAATGTTTGAAAGAAAAGCAGAGAATTTGCATTTTTGATTCTAAATGTAGCTCCAGTATTGGAAACATGATACTCATCTCTCTAATATATATATATATATATATATATATATATATATATATATATATATATATATATATATATATATATATATATATATATATATATATATATATATATATATATATATATATATAACATCACGTGTTTTTCTAATTTGTAAATATTGTTTGCTCATGCAAAACATGAAATTGTAAGACACTTTAAGGAAAGAATAAAATACACTATTACTGTTGTTTCTGCTCCTATATCTATAACATGATACTCATCTCTATAACATTAGGTTTTATTTTTCTAATTTGTAAATATTGTACTAATGTTTTTTCATGCAAAAACAGGAAATTAGAAGAAACCAGACTTTATTTTTCAATGCGAAACATCGAAATTACGCAGTGTAGTCATAAACATATTTCCAAACACATGAGCTGACAGGCACACATACGTACTGACAGATACTCAGAGACAGACACACGCGTACACACGCAGACTCACATCCATACATATGTATATATATTTAATTTTTCATAGAACATCTTATCTTCCTTCTGGCACCTTAAGAAAAAGAAAAAACAAAAATGCTTTCAGTGATGATTGCACTCCATCCTTTTTTTTTTATTATTTTCCCCATCCTAAAACTGACATCCTAGAGAGGTCACCATCCTTGAACTCATGTCAATACAATAGTAAATAACTAAATAACTAAATAAATGGTAAATACATGTCAAATTGAATAGAAATCCCCCCCTCCTATCTATCTATCTATCTATCTATCTATCTATCTATCTATTCTAGACACGCGCTGAGAGTGCGACATCTCCGGCTCTACGTAGACGATGGTGAACAGGTGTGGTCGCCGTTTGTGAGGCGCGCTTTCCCGCAGCTCGTCTCCATGACCGAACTGCAGTCGTGGATTAAAAAGAGGGCGAGGAAGGGCGAGTGTTGCAGCACTATCATGGACTCGACATCTCGTCCAACGCTCCAAGAATTCTCTAAGTCCGTCTACTGCTTTAGATTGGTACTCCAATCTGAAGACAATGAAATCAACGTTGATCTCGGCAGGATTCGAAGTCAGAACGCAGTGTGCCAAAACAAACGTGTCAATTTATTATGTGAATCTCAGGAAATTCTTTTACTTACTGTGTTATTCCCGTAGATTTTAAAAATAATTCTACTCTACTATTGTATATTTTGGATTTATATTTAAATTTTCATTTTCATTTATATAATAAATATAATTTTTTGTTTTGTTTTCCTTTTTTGTATAGTTTGCTTTTCTTTATATTTATTTAAGAATGCTTAACTTTTTATTGAAAGAGTAAACGAATTCAACTACACAGACATAAGAAAATTTAAAACGTATAAGATTTATCGCATAAACAAACGCTTAACTACATTTTCTAAATTATATAGACAAAATTTTTTGACAAATATCTCTTCTTAAAAAAAAAAACATAAAAAAAAAAATATATCTTTAACAATGTATACTTCAAAACTAATAAAATATTAAAACGTTTACAATTACTCTCAAAGAAGAAAATGTCTTGAAAATACCCTCTGACTTACGCATTTAAATTGATGTCAAAATCATATTTTATACAAGGTTTACTCAGAAATCATTAAAACGCGAAGCCTAATGATAGGGTCTAATGGAAGACGTTGGTTTCGATTCCCGGTCGGTGCATTCATTTCATTTTGCGTTGCTTCAGTCTGTAAATGAGGTACCCTGCGACAGACTGGCGTCTCGTCCCGAGGAAGTGTTGTAATCTCGGTCACTTATACGCCAGGAAACCCATTCCGGTTATTATTGGTGTTCCACTATATTATATATCATAATTATGCAGGTGTATAAAGGATGATATATATTGAGTTAGCTATAATTATATGCATGTATGTATGTGTGAGTATATACTACTATTGTTGTTACTTTTGTATTAATATCTGTGGGTATGTGTGTATATGTATATCTATGTGCACGCATTTGTGTATATATATATATTTATATATGCACACACATATATGTAGGTTTGTGTACGTGTGTTTCTGTTTTAT
>NC_142952.1:3046971-3049471 GCF_046866305.1 Octopus bimaculoides
TGGCACCACTTTTCAGTCTTTTCGGTTCCTAGGTCTATTCTGATCCGGACGGTAGACGGACAATTTGTCGACAGACAGTTGGCCGACAGACAATTGACCGACAGACAATTAGCCAACAAACAACTTACAGACAGGACAATTGTGTGGTATGGTGCAGAGTCCTGTTGCCAGACATTGGGTGTTCCAGTAGCCACCCTCTTGACCCAGGGCAGCACAACCTCCTCCAGGCACTTGATGCAGGCCTCTGTGTTAAACCTGTGGCCGTGTGGGAATTCTCTGTCGGCGAATTGTCTACCGATGAATTGTCTGCACACGGATCCGGAGTAGCTGCAGCTGTCAGTGTCCCAGCTATTGGATAATTAGCTTGCACACCAATGTACGTGACGCCTAATTCCGGCAAACTCTGCGGAAGAAACCTTCATGGCTCAACAGAGAGTAAGGCGGCTGCTGCAACTGTGGAGTGTAAAGAGCAGGAAGAGGCGAGTGAGACAACTGGGTCGTCCACTGCATCCGTCTCCACTGCATCCGTCTCCACTGCATCCGTCTCCACTACATCCGTCTCCACTGCATCCGTCTTCACTGCATCCGTCTCCACTCTCAGTCGTCTTGACCTGATCTTGTAACTTGGATTGTCACGGACAAGAAAGTGAGCTCGACGGTGCACAAGTGTTCATCACTTTAAACAAAGACATCAAACATCCTTGAGGCTGGCTACATGTTCCTCGTCGCTCCATGTTCCTCGTCGCTCCATGTTCCTCGTCGCTCCATGTTTCTACATGGATGCATTCATTTAGATTGAACTCCTGAATTACACAATCATGCTTGCGCCGATGCGTGTCTTTTTTCCCCCATTGAATTGCATTGTATAGTGAATACGGATATCTAAAGATCTAAATATATATTTGTGGTTATCGCTTTTGTAGATCACAGTATATGTAAGATTATATTTACCATCATGGAGCCACATTCTTTTAAAATCTACTTATTCAAGCTGTGCTCACGATATATGTATTTCTGTAATATTTTTTCTAAACATAATGAACTATTTTTTAAAGCCAGTATTCTAAATTTATCCTTCTCACTTACACACATCCACCACTAGCAAAACCTTCAACTCGAGCGAATTTTTATGTAAATACGTGTTTTAAAATTATGCCACCTGCGGTTAATTGTAATTTAATTTATTTAAAATGTTCTAACCGAAGTAAACTTTTCTCTTTCATTTTGCCATGCTACTACTATAATGTTCAACGATATTATATGCATCTGCTTTTTTTTTTCTTTTTCACCATGGCACTAGTTCTCTTAATTCTTTTAATAAACGGAAATTAGAATTTATTTGAATTTTTGAATTCTTATTTCTATTTAAGTCATTTTACTGCTCTTTCTCATTTTATCGCTGTGTGTGTGTGTGTGTGTGTGTGTGTGCGTGAGTGTGTGTGCGTGCATGTGTGTGGCGGGTTTGTGTAATTGAGTAGGCCTTCAAGTTAATGTTTGTCATTATATATTACTATACATGAAAGCAAACATTTTTATGTACGTACACATATATTTATACATGTGTACACACTCACACACAGTTATATATATTTATATATATATATTTGCTTAAGTATGTATATGTTTGTATGTCATTGAGCAATTTTATTTCAAGATGAACATTATGTATGTATGTAAGTACTCTGTTTGCTTTTACGTATAGCAGTACATAAGACATATATTAAAACGAAACCTTACTCAGTGGTTTTCTGTAAAGTAATATAATTTAGTTTTAGATTGAAAATAAAAAGTAACTGTTAACAAATTTCCTTTGAAAAACAACGCAGGTATGCTTACCTGTCTGCTTACCTGTCTGCTTACCTGTCTGCTTACCTGTCTGCTTACCTACCTACCTACCTACCTACCTACCTGCCTACCTACTTACGTGCCTCTCAATCTACCGGGAACGTCGCTAGATATGCTAAACCGTTTGTCAGTGAAAGACATAGTTGTCATTTCTGCTTTATGGAATCGTTAGAAGTCTTAAAATGCACGAGCGAGGTTATTAATAGATTAGACAAACTAAAGATCAAATGACCACATTATACGGAAAAATACTTTTTTTGAACTTTGAACCGATTCTATAGGTCTTTCCTCCATGCTGGATTAATATATGTAGACTTACAGGTATAAACCTTAATTATAAGATACATAAATTATCTTTATGTAGCATCAATACCATTACTAGCGGTACCCATGAATATTTCACGGAATTAATGGTAAACTTATTGGGTTATTTCTGAAAACTTTATCCGAAAAAAATCTGAAAGCGTAACCTGTGTCGTATCAGAATCAAAAGTTAGTCTGCAAATCGTCTGCTAATCATTGAAAAGTGAAGGAAATTGAAATACGATGATTACTTTATTATTATTATTATTATTATTAAGGTCACTGCTTGGAATCGAACTCGGAATCTCGGAATTAGTAGCCCGCGCTCTTAACCACTACACCATAATAATAA
>NC_142952.1:3054471-3071971 GCF_046866305.1 Octopus bimaculoides
TTCACACACACACACACACACACACACACACACACACATACACACGCATGTAACAAGACATTATACACACTGGTATTTCATCTGATGCTGTTTCATGTACACATGTTATAAAAAGATTAAAAAAACAGCCGTGGGCACATGGTTTGATCGAACCTGGAACATAGTTATTTCAAAGTGAATTGCGCTGAAATATATATATATATATATATACATAAATGTATATGGGTGTATACATACACAGATACATAGATACACATCTGCGCGCGCGTAGAGCTGTTGGCGTGTGTGTGTAATGTATATGTAATGTGTGCTAGATTAATTGGCACCGATAAAATCACCAATTCAAGATGTTAAATCAAGTTATACAATTGGTACTATATATATATATATATATATATATATATATATATATATATATAAGAAGAATATATATATATATATATATATATATATATATATATATATATATATATATATACACAAGCGCACAGATATATATGTGTGTGTGTGTGTGTGTGTATACATACGCACATATAGATATTTACATGCACACACGTAGTTATAATTACCAGAGGCGTACTTAAGTACATTAATTCGCACACACTCAATTACAACCATGATTAAAACTAGTAACAATAAATTGCATACATTCATATACACACATGCATACATAAATATATGCATACACACACATATATATGTAAATATATAGATATATATTATACATATATATATATACACACACACATTAATATATATTTTTGGATATATACATAATTAGATGTTTACAAATCATTCGTTCACAAACCATATATATATGTGTGTGTGTGTGTGTGTGTGTGTGTGTGCGTGTGTTTGTGTGCGCGTGCATGTGTGTGTATGTGAGTGTATATTAAGTATATTTTGCACCCAGGCATACACACACACACACACACACACACACACACACACACACACACACACACACACACACACACACAGACGCATAATTACGCGCATTTATCATTCGATATCGCTTAATTTATCGAAAGTGTTACTAATGGCGTGAAATAAAATTTATTAATCATTTTGAGTATATTAGCATTGTTTAACTGTACACATATATCAGGCTGGGTAAAAATTAAGTAGCGTTTTGAAACATGAAATTCATCACAATACGGAAATTTTATTCATCAAAGTAAATACCAGTAAATCAACACATTTTTGCCAACGAGTCATAAGTTTGTTTATTCCGGTCACATAAAACTTTGGAGTTCTGGAGCTGATGAACTCTTTGAACGTACTTTCAGCATCGGTTTGATTTTTGAACTCCTTCTGTCGTAGGAGACCATAAAGGTGCTTGAAAAAGTGGTAGTCGGTAGGAGAAAGGTCTGTGGAATAAGCTGGGTGGGGAAGAACTTCGTAGCCAAGTTCCCTCAATTTTTGGAGAGTCATTAGTGAAACGTATGGTCAAGCATTGTCATGAAGAATGATTGGTTCTCTTCTGTTGACCAGTCTGCGACGGAGGAGAAGCAGTTTTTCGGTCATTTTGGCAATTTCATGGCAATATGTTTCTTCAGTAATGGTTCTTCCAAGTTTTATGAAATTATAGTGGATGAGTGCAGCAGTTCACTACCAAACAGTCACCATAACCTACTTTTTGAAGAGCTCGGGTTTACGGAAGGTTTTCGGTACTTCCAACCACTGCGAAGAATGTTTTTTTATTATCGTACAGGATCCACTTTTCATCGCAAGTTACAATACAGTCGAGAAATGGATCGGTCTGGTTATGGAGAAGACGCGTAGCACACCGTGTACCTGATCAGGTCGATTTGATGCAGGGAGTGTGCTAATGGGCGGCACAAACATTTGATCACTATAAACAAATCATTTGTGCAGGTCGTTGGGCAAGAAATTGCAGAACTGTCGTTCTCACACTGCGAGAGACTACCATCCTCTTCATATCATGTAAGTATATATAAACACACATACAAACACACAAACACACACACACACACACACACGCACGCACACACACACACACGCACACACACACATACGTTTGTATGTATGTATATGAAAAAATTAACAGGATTACTTTTCTGATAATATTTTCCACTTTAATAATTAGATGTTGATAAATCATTGTTTACATATCGCATATACATACATATATATATATATATATATATACGTGTGTGTGTTTGTGTATATGTATATATACGCATACACAGACACAGACACACACATATATATATATATATATTTATGTATGTATGTGTGTGTTTATTAAGTATATATTTCAAATATTGAATACAGTATTTAATAGTGTAACGATTTTGTATTTTTTATTCTAATATATTGTATATATATATATATATATATATATATATATATATACTGTATACACGCACAGAGAGACATATATATATATATATATATATATATATATATATATATATATATATATATATATATATATATACATATATACACACACATATATATGCGTATGTAAGTATTGATGTTTCTCACTCAGATTTAATTAATTTTGTTTTGTACAATTTAAACAAATTATTTACTTAGTGGTTAGGCTCTCTTCTTCTTTGCGTGAAGAGAGTTGCAGAGATTTGTGAGTATATCTGTGTAAAGCTGTGCTTGTGTGTGTGTGTGTGTGTGTGTATATATATATATATATATATATATATATATATATATATATATACATATATATATATATATATATATATATATATATATATATGTAAAAGGAAAAGAAATTGCATTTTCATGATTTCAGTATCATATGTACAAAACATACAAACAGAAGGTCGGCAACTATAGCGCTGCTGTAAAAGCGTTGATAAATAGCTAAGTGGTTTTGTCTTTCAGCAGGAAAATTTTCAGCTTATGGACAATAACATCATGTGAGGAATAAAATATTGTTACGAGCTGTTACTTGAGAATTCCTCAAGAAATATAGATGGCAGTATCAGAAGAGCGTTCCCAGTTTCGAACTTTTGTTTAAAATAGCAAACGATTGTAATACAGTGTTATACTTCTCCGAAAGACAAACCTCACATTTTCTATACCAATTAATTTGAGTATATACACGTTTACTTTAATCGTTTTATAATTGCTAATATTATCGTCCTGTAAGACCCAGATATATTTGTGGAGTGTGGTAGTGAGACTTCTTTCAGTGTTTCTGATTGCTTACATATGTTGCTAGAATATTTTTTTAAAGGATTTTCTGTAAGCCCTGTATTTCTTCGTTTGTTTCTCTGTTATTTGCAAAACAGACATTTTCCTGATCAAGTCATGAGCTAAGGTTTACGAATAGTAACAGACGTCTCCTTAAATAATTGCTTACTATTTGAATCGGGTGCTTCACAACGAGAAATATTGTACGAAATACGCAGCGTCCGCAAGATGGACAGAACGGTCAGTGCTTGTGAAGTCTTTGAACATAGGTCAACCAGATAATGGTGGACTTGAAACTGAACAACAACAGCAGCAGAAGCAGTATCAGTGATACTATAACCACTTTTCAATAATTTTGTACCATCAAATCATTTATTTAAAAAAAAAATTTCCTCAGCTTAATTTCTTCCTATCAATCTACATGAGTAAAGACACGAATTGCAGCCTCAACGCGAATTGCAGCCTCAACGAAATTGGAAAATTAATCAACCAAGGGAAATCACATTCATAGAAATCGATGAAAGATCGAAGACACCGTCTACAAAATCAGTAAAATCAATTAAGTAAATAATATCAAACCGAAAACAAAAAACAAGCAAACAAACAAAAAAAAAAGAAAGAAAACCGCCAATAAATATATAATATTAAAAAAAATATTCGAAGTCAAAGATACAGTCTTGGTATTTTTTTTTTTTTGCATTAATGGTCTGATAGATTATTAACCATGTTAGGAAACAATGTTCGATTATACACATTGGACGATGGACGATTCTAAGAAAGAGAAGTAGAAAGAAAGCGAGAGACAGAGAGGGATTTTATTTAGCGACCTCGGAGAGATGAAAGATAAAGCTGACATGGAAGGATTTTTAGCTCAGATAACCGGAATAAATACCGTAGCACATTCTATCGAACACTCACACCATTCTGCGAATCCGTCGCTATACACACATACACACATACACACACACACAACACAAGACATATACATGCATTATTATTATTATTATTATTATTATTATTATTATTATTATTATTATTATTATATTTATTATTATTATTACTAAGGCGGTGAACTGGCAGAATCGTTAGCATGCTGGACAAGATGCTTAGCGGTATTTCACACGTCGCTACGTTTTGAGTTCAAATTCCATCGAGGTATTCTTTATCTTTCATCCTTTCTGAGTCGATAAAACAAGTACGAGTTGAGCACTGAGGTAAAGGCAATCGACTTGTCCACTACAAAAAAATGCTGGTCCTATGTCAAGATTTGAAAGCATTATTATTATTATTATCCTTCCTATCGTCATCGTCGTCGTCATCATCATCATCATCATCATCATCATCACCAGTGTAGTTGCTTTTTGTTATTTTGCTGTTATCCTTGTATCTTGCTTTAGCAAGAATTCTTTGTACACGACCCAAAGACTTAGAATGTTACCACATTCTTATCGAATGCAAACAATAATAAATAAATGAATGAAAGTTGTCCCCTTTCAGATTATTCTACAAGGAGTTTTAGTTGGTAAAAGCTGAGGCCTATTTTTCCGTACCGATTATTGCTTTAAAATCGTTTGCTTTTTTTTTTTTTTTATATATACATATATTTGTATTTTGTCGACATACACGTAACAAAAATGGCGTTTATGACAAATACAACATCCAGAAACACTCTCTATCTCCATCCAGTAAAAATAACATCAAACATAACATTTTTTACAAACAAAATTAAAGGAAAAATCCACAGAGTTAAATGCACAAACACGCACAATTCATGCGAAATAAAATGAAAAATCGATTCTCTTAAGGACACTATCAATATCGAAACATCACAAAATGTATGCGACTTTTGTATGTAGAAACAGCAACGGCATTCAAACGCACGCATCAGGGGGAATGTAAACACAACTAGTTTTAGAAATGACCAGTTTTGCCAAAAATAACAAGAGGAACAGAAAAGGAAAAAAATCCGGACACAGCTATAATCACACGAAAGGGAAGAGTCTGAAAGAATTTCGGAATAGGAGAGATCATTTCGTTTCCCGAGCAAGGCAGTCTCTCCTATCAGAAGACAACATCGAAGAAATAATAAGTTAGAAAGGTTACGCATAGGATAAAGGTTACACATTTGTACACACTGAAAACCGTTTTACCTCACAGCCGTGACCGTCATTCCTGTATTTAAGAGTATATCCCAGAAATGACATCTTACAACGGTTAGGTGGAACTGCTTCGCTTCACAAGCGAGGCATTCTCTCTTATTCCGAAGAGTGCTCTTGGAATCTCTCATTGCTTCGACGAATGTGTGTTCAGCAGGACACTGCTGAGCAGAGTTCTTATTTCGTCGACTCATGTGCCAATTCAGACTTATCCAGAATTTACAGATCCGGTTGCAGATGTTGCAATAGCGGGTCGCCATCATTTGTGGGTAGATTGGACCCGAGTTTACGCTGGACATTTTTCTCGTTTAGGGTTTGATCCTTGTTGCCTCAGTGTCAGAAATGTCTTGGCAGAACAGCTTCCTCACTGGATTCTCATCAGTGCTTCCGATTCCCATGTCTTCAGGTTTATCTTGCAAGTTTCCAAGAGTACATCCAATAAATAATAAACACAAATGTTACGTATTTGTGGACACTTAAAAAAAACGTCTCGCTTCACAAACAAGACATTCACTTTGATCTTCAAAAATATATCTAAAAAATTACAAGGAATAGCGTTGTATATTCTGTCAATATGTCTACAATACAATAATTTTACATCTAAAAGTCACTCGTCTCTGACGACTTTAGGTATGCGGGTAATTTGAAAATACATCACGGAGAGACGATCGTGCACTGCATAGTTACAAGTTGTCCTTTGGCAAGGCATAGCACCTGTTCAGCCCAAAGTCACGGGAATGAAGCATGGCGGATTGTGAAGAGCCAGCGGAAGAGCTCAACTGAGCCAACGGTGCTTCTTACATTGATGCTGAGCGGAAGAATCGTAACTCCATTAAGAGAGCAACACCACCAAGCTCCTTCAAAAGGGCAACTGCAACGCATCCTTAGGGCTGGCGTCCATGGTCGTGTAATTAGAAAGATTCATTATGACTCAAGCTCCCGATTCAAATTCATAATGGAACTGGATGGCGACAGAGAGTCTTGGGAATCTGCGAAAGCAGCGCGACCGAAAGAACCCCCACCACCACCACCACAAATCATTGTGTCGAGCAAGCTATCGGATGATGCTATACGTTGCTGGCCACAGTGCGCTTCCTCGCATTGTTGTAGCTTTCGAATGATGCAACCCCGCTGGCTAGGTGAACAGGCCAGACTAGCATTCTCCTTGAATGGAATGCCAGCCCTTGGCAGGGTGACCCATTGACAGCTGAGTGGACTGGAGCAATGCGAAATGGAGAGTTTTCTCAAGAAAACAACGCACCACTGGTATGGGGATCGAAACCACGAACTCGAGAGCAACACTCTAAACATTTGGCCACATATATATTTACATAATATAAAATGATATAATATAATATAATACAATATAATACAACATAATAATACCTTCTATCAAGGTTATTAAACTCTTATCATTGCATTTTAGTCAATGCAATCTACGTAAACGAAATACTTCAATATGATGATAATAATAATAATAATAATAATAATAATAATAATAATAATAATAATAATAATAATAATAATAATAATAATAATAATGATGATGATGATGATGATGATGATGATGATGATGATGATGATGATAATGATAATAATAGCAATAACAACAACAGTTTTGTCAATGAATTAGCCATTATAATTCAATAACCGGAATGGAATCTTAAATCCCTTTCTTTCATTCCTTCTTAATCCATTTTATTTCGATTGATGCCGGTTCACTGTGGCTGTTTTGCATTTTTGCTCAAAGGTTATCTGCAAAATGTCACTATCCTGATTCTGATGTCCTACTATCAAAAGAAATTATAAAGACATACCGAAGCTCGCATGCATAAATATGCACATGCACACACACACACACACACACACACACACATACACACACACACACGCACAAAAGCACACGCATAAACGCACGCATACATGTGCATATACTCACACCAAATTCACGAAATATGCATCGATATTCCTCTGGTTTAATATTTCCTCTTTAATGTTCTCCAATCGACAAAGAACTGGTGCCCATCTCAGCAAAGAAGACTTCTTCATTGACATTTAAAATGACATCAACCAGGTAGTCAATGAAGACCCTGTGACCCTCGGTTGGAACTCGAAGTAGCAAGAGACTGGATCGACCAAAATAATATATTCTCACCACTATATATATATATTTATGCCAATGTTAAGAAGACAAAGAAAATACTTTAACACATCTTTAATGACGCCAGTTTACGCAAAAATTTACGCAAAAATTTACACAAAAATTTACGCAAAAATTTACGCAAAAATTTACGCAAAAATTTACGCAAAAATTTACGCAAAAATTCACGCAAAAATTTACGCAAAAATTCACGCAAAAATTCACACAAAAATTTACGCAAAAATTCACCCAAAAATTCACCCAAAAATTAACGCAAAAATTTACACAAAAATTCACACAAAAATTTACACAAAAAGATGGGCTACAGCAAATATTCTGCTCAATACCACAGATTTGCGTATCAGTTGGTTGACCTTAACCAGTTGAGTATGTCCCTTGGTGGCTGACGATATGTGCATCTCTGATCAGGAGCAGAAGTAGTGGGGGAGCATCATAGCCATGTGTAGAGAGGAATTCTTTGGGGTTTGGGTCATTCATCATCCTCAAACAACCCTTATTGAGAGACCTTTTGAGCAGGATAGGCTACTCGACCTGAAGAAAATTCTAACTGGGCCCCACCTGCAAGGCCGTGCGCTGTTTACCTTGATATAAGATCACCATGTTGGGCACGTGTGGTTGTGATGCAGGTGCCTGGTGTACCCTTATCAGACGGGTAGTCATGATGGGTATACCGGGCTTCGTATATTTTACCCCGGTGTCACCTTGATGGCATGCACAGCTCTCTCACTCAATAATGACGATGATGATGGTGATAATAATAATAATAATAATAATAATAATAATAATAATAATAATAATAATAATAATAATAATGATAATAATAATAATAATAATAATAATAATAATAATAATTGTAATTATGATAATATCGAAAGTGTTAAAGTAAATATTTGACTAAATGCGAGGAAATTAATTGCTTTTGAAATATTCTATGTTCGTAATCAGTCTGTCTATATTTATACTGTATGTTTATATATTTCATCTGCTTATGCGTGCATGCATACGTACGTTCATACACACACACATACAAACATGTACACACACACACACACACACGCACACACACACACACACACACACACGTGTGTGTGTATGTATGTATGTATGTATGTATGTTTGTGCATATATATATATATGATGTGTGTGTGAGTAGAAACAATTAAATTTATATATACACTAGCAGAATATATACGCTTGCATACACAAGTTTTTCTTGGGTCTTTTGCCCCTCACTGTCTCTGTTCTCTCTATCAATCTGTCTCTCACTTTGTCTCTTTTTCTGTCTGTCTGTCTGTCTGTCTAACTCTGCCACTCTCACTTTGTATGGTGTGTTTTTGATATATCTGTATATACACATACATAAGCGCACACACAGACACGCACACGCCCAAATATCTATAGAGAGAATGTGACATATATATATGTGTGTGTGTGTGTGTATATATATATATATATATGTGTGTGTATATATATATGTGTATATATATATATATATATATATATATATATTATATATATATAAAGATTTATATATATATCTATAAATACATATATATACATATATAGATATATATATATGTACACACACCTAACCGCATGTATACATTCAGATATATAACGTCTAATAAATCTTAATGAGAAAATTTAGTAACAAATTTTACGGAAATTCCTCTACACATTTGCCATTAACGGTCGTTGATTAAATCTCGAATCAATACTCCCAGCATTAAAAGTAATGATTCCAGATTTCATATTTAGAAAGCTGCCAGCTTATCTACTCGACACACGCATTTCTTGTTTGTCTACGCCCACATCCATTCACACAGACACACAAACACACACACGAACTCACGCACACAAATGCATATGCATACACACATATAAAAATAGGCGGCGAGGCAAATAGAAATTGACATAAAATGTGAGACCTGAATCACAATTAGACACACAAATTCCTTCATATCTATCTATCTATCTATCTATCTATCTATCTATCTATCTATCTACCTATCTATCTATACACACACATAGACTCGAATACGCATATAAGCTATTAAAAAGAGAGCTACTAACAGTTCCATGCATTAAGGTACATTAAATTGACAGATTTATATAACATGTCACGTATCTCCAAGTAATCTTTCAGGCAGAGTTAATAATGTTTTATGTATGTATGTGTGCATATATATATATGTGTATATATGAATATGTATATATATATATATATATATATATATATATATATATATATATATATATATATATATATATATATATATATATATATATATATATATATATATATATATATATGTATATATATATATATATATATATATATATATACATATATATATATATATTTGTGAAAATGAATAGAAATGGCTTTTCTTTTCCACTTTAAAGTGGTAAAAACCACCAGAAAAGTCATTTCTTTTCATTGTTTGATTGGCCAAAAGTCACCTGACAGCAAATCAAAACCATTTAATTCCAAGATTCATTTATGTTTAACAGCTGAATGAATTTAATAAAAGCATCTAAATATGAAACATCTTTTTGAAGCATATCACGGAATCCCAGAGGTACGGGTCTTGAGATGCGTTTCTTCCTAAAATTATAGCTCAGTTTGGGTGTTAGCATTTTAAAGCGCACAGTACTACAAAATAGAAGCAATAGTCACGTGAAGAGACAAAACAAAAAAAAAAGAAGAAAAAAAAGAATGATATGATAAAAGTAGGTTTAACTGCCTGGTAACAGTTTTCGAGTTTCCAGTGAAATATTTCTCGAGTTATATTCCAAGTTATCACCAGTTTTCAAGTGAACCATTTTCGATTGTGAGTTTTAAAAACAGCTTGAAGGTTGCGCTCTATAATTGCATCTCATTTATAAAGCATGGGCTGTGTAATTGTGCTTTGGTGAGGAAATCAATTTTGGCGAATCTACTCGGCGTTAAATTGTGATCTTGACATTTCCATTAATCCTGGTTTGGTTTTGGAGTGATTTCAAGACAGTCGTCAGACATTCATACATTACTCTAATATCTATCATTGTTTAATTAAGACTACATCCCATTTATCGTTAGGGGTCTGTTTGATAATTATTTTATTGTGATTGCATTCATGCGAAAATTGTATCAAGTTATTTCCCTCAATCTATCTCTCCATTTCTCTGTCTATCTCCACTCTCTCGCTATCTATTTGTCTGTCTGTCTATCTATCTATCTATCTATCTATCTATCTATCTATCTATCTATCTGTCTGTCTGTCTGTCTGTCTGTCTGCCTTTATCTATATCATTACCTCTCGCTATCTCTCATTCTCTCATTCTCCTTCCTCTATCCCTGTCATTATCTCTCTCTGTATATCTATCTCTGTATCATTATTCTTTTTCTTCTTCTTTATCTCCCCCCCCCCTCTCTCTCTATCTCCTGCTGATTCGAAATGTGTCTTTTTCGTGAGATTTCTCTCTCTGCTCTACTTCCCTGATATTGTGGAGTGAACTGACACCCCTGCATGTAGCTGTCAATGGACTGGGCGAGTCTTATAAATAGATGAGTCAGTTGAGAGTTGAGGTAGAACTGTGAGAACGTTAGTCTTGTTATTGATTCTGCGTTGGAGCATTGGATTTTTATTGTGCAAACGCCTAGAATATGATAACCAACTCTTATTACATTGCTTATTGTTATACATTTATATTTGGTACTGTGATATATTGTTATACACACATCATATATCGTCACTAACTATATAACACCTGAATACAATAAGAGTGTCTTTGGACAATCTTATGTCTCTCATGAACCCACAAACGCACAAATGCTCAATTGGTACTTATTTTATTGATCGCGAAAGGATGAAAGGCGAAGTCAACCACGGCGGAATTTGAACTCAGAACGTAAAGCCGTTAAGCATTTTACCCGGCATGCTAACGATTCTGCCAGCTCACCGCCTTTATATAATTATTATTATTATTATTATTATTATTATTATTATTATTATTATTATTATTATTATTAATAATGATAATAATAATAAAAATAATAATAATAATCCTTTCGAATGTGGATGTAAGGTCTGAAATTTTGAGGGAGGGGATAAATCGATTACATCGACCCCAGTACTTGACTGGTACTTAATTTATCGACCCTGAAAGGATGTAAGGCAAAGTCGACTTCGGCGGAATTTGAGCTCAGAACATAGCGACTGGCGAAATACCGCTAAGAATTTTGCCCGGTGTGCAAACGATACTGCCAGCTCGCAGCCTTTATACTACTACTACTACTACTACTACTACTACTAATAATAATAATAATAATCATAATCATATAATGCTTCGGATGCTTTAGAACTCACAATATAAAGAACCCCGAACACGAACTGCAAAGCCTTTCTACCCTCGGATGCTCAGACAAGTCTACCAATCTCCTTTTTTCTCTTAGATATTTCTCTCATCTCTTTATCCACAATTGTTGTCCGTACTTCATTTGACGTAATTTGTTACAAACAAACATCTCAGGAAGCCATTAAAAAAAAAAAGTCAACTGTTAATTTGCGAAGCCAAACACAAAGTTTAGTACTCCAGTTTTTGTAATTTCAGTAATATGTGGGCGATGGTGTTTTTATTATTATTATTATTATTATCATGGGAGTAATGTAACAAATAAATATTTATACGTCCCACACGACATCAATAATTAACTAAGTCAAAGTGTATTTTCGTGGTGTTGCTTCAAGTAACACCCGATAAACATCTTCCGTGGAAGAGCAACAAATGGGGAAAAGCTAAATACAAATTGTAAAGAAACATTTAGCTTCGTAATCTCAAGGTATTTTAATAAAAAAAAACTGATGAAAAACAAACATATTCATGACGCACACATACATATATACATGCATACATACATACACAAATATATACATACAAACATACATACACAGCCCCAAACACACACGAAGATTATAAGTATGGCTAAGAGAGAATTCACAATATTTATTGATGAACGGACTCAATACATGTATTAGAGGCAAATTTATTATGCACAGAAATTGACTATGATTCGACGTCACAAATAATTGTTTTAAACGATATTGCTTGAAAATACAGTCAACATCGCTATCTATCTATCTATCTATCTATCTATCTATCTATCTATCTATCTATCTACCCGTCTTTTGTCAATAGGCCAGAATTTTCGGAAGAATTTGAACTCAGAACTTAAAGAAAGACGAAATGCCGTTAGACATTTTGTCCGGCGTGGTAAAGATTATCCTAGCTCACCGCCTTTTATGGAAAAAATAACAATGAAAAGAAGAAATACGTCATTCCTTTTACATTGCAGTTAATTAGTTCTAAAGTCTATGATTACAATCAAACCATTGTAAAACGTAAGAATATCTAATCACAAACAAATTGTCGCAATCAAATTATTTCGAAAATATAATATTACATATTCTAAAATATCATATCATATTCAAATGACATTATTACAATAAGATTATTGCCAGATTGCATATGCCATAATACATTTTTTTCATTGAAATCATTTAAAAATATTACATTATTAAACACTCTGGAGCACATAATTACAAAAGTACATAGTTAATTGTTTCTAAGTCTGTAATTATATACCGGTTTAACGGTTTAACCTCTTAGAAGAGATATTCGTTGTGATGTACGTGTATAACGTTTATACATACATATATATATATATATATATATATATATATATATATATATATATATATATATATATATATGCACACAGACGCAAATATATATATATATATATATATATATATATATAGAGAGAGAGAGAGAGAGAGAGAGAGAGAGATAGAAAGAAAGACGGAAATAGGGAGGGGAGAGAGATAGAGAGCTGTATAACGTAAAGGAACGCGTGTAGGATAGAGATTTAAAGTAATTGTATTGCATATAATAGTGTAATAAATTACTTTCTGAGGATGTATAGCTCTTCATTCTTATCTTGGCTATACACACGGACGAAATGCCGCCAAGTATTACATCGGAATTTATGAAGTTATAATACAAAAATGTTTAACTAAATCTTGTTTCATTCTACTCTTGTACGCACGCACACTTACACACACACATACACACACACACAAGCACACTCACACACACACACACACACATACACATACATGTATATATTTACATATAATTGTATGTGTATATGTGTGCGTGTGTGTGCATATATCTATATGTTTACATATATATTAAATATACAACAAAGAAAGTACAGAGAACTTTGTTGAGCTTTTCTTCTGGCTCCGTTCCTAATTATTAGTATATTCAGATATTCTAATTCATAGATACTTGCCTTTCATGTGAATGCTACACTCATGTCTTACCAACATTGAAGATTGTTCTGGCACATATGATATGATAAAACAATATTCTAGGTACCATTTCCACGATGACTCGGGTAAAGTCAGTACTGAATTTAGCCTTAGCTTTTTGCGGTATATTTTGCTTCACGAATCTATAACAATAAATTCATAAGTAGGTGCAACTTTCGTCCCCATGGCGTTTACTTGAATTTGGATTTAAAATTTTCCATCGGAATAGAATGTGTTATTTTCTAGAATACACTTAGCAGAATCCAAAATGAACTCTTGACAAAATCTATTAGGAATTGTTTCATTGTATTTTCCTATTCAGTAACTTACAGTAGCAATACTTTTAATCCTGAAGTATCTAATGTTTTGTTTCTTCATTGCATCTCAAATTTCCTTTGATTTGCGCATTTTCGGGAGACCATAGAAGTTGCTGGTTTTCCTTTCAAATCTGAACAAATAGTGGAATTCTTTTCAATGCGACAACTCAATAAATAATAATTTTAAAAAATCACCAGTGACAAGAGATAAAGAATGCTGCTACTTGACTGGGATTTAAAGAGTAATAAGCATCTTCTATGGCCTTCTGAAAACGTATTCAAAGGAAATTCAGTATGGAGGGAAAGAGTGACATCGAAAGAGACTGAAAGAGAGACTGAGAGAGAGAGAGAGAGAGAGAGAGAGAGAGAGAGAGAGAGAGAGAGAGAGAGAGAGAGCACAAAGAGTGACTTACATCAAAATGGTAAGTTCACCAAATACGAAACTAAGACCCAAAATAAATTTATCCCATCATGCCCTATTCAACATCTAAGTAGTTTCATCGTCATTAATTTAAAATCGTTATATTCATCATCATCATCATCATTATCATCATCATAATCAGCATCACCACCATCTTCACAATAATGTTCATCATTTCCCCCATAAACACCAACATCATCGGTGTCATCGTCATCGTCGTCAACAGCTTCGTCATCGTCATCGTCGTCATTACCATCAGCATCAGCATCAGCATCACAATCATCATCGTCATTACCACCGTCGCCGCCGCTGCACCACCACCACCACCACCACTATCACCTCCACCATTGCTAACACCACCGCTACCACTACCAAGACGACCACCTTATTTATAAGGCTAGTATCTTTTGCCGAGCCGCTAGCTTACGGGAAGGTCTCCGCCTTCCAAATCCACTCACAAGGCTTTGGTCAGCCCGAGGCTATGTTAGAAGATGCTTGCCCAAGTTGCCACGCTGTGGGACTGAAGCCAGAACCCTGTGGTTGGAAAGCAGGCTTCTTACCACAGAGCCACACCTCTCTCTCTCTCTCTCTCTCTCTCTCTCTCTCTCTCTATATATATATATATATATATATATATATATATATATATATATATATATTTAGATAGATAGATAGATAGATAGATATGGATATGGATAAATAGATTCAAACACACACTCACATACATACACGCACGCACACACGCACACACACACACGCACACACACACACGCACACATACACACGGACACACGCACGTACGCACACAAATATATATTCACTCGTACATATATTTGGAAAAGAAAAATCAGCTTTGTCTTTCTGTTTTTTCCTGCGAGAATATACTGCTTACAAATTTGTAAGTGTTTATATTAAAAAAGATTCCTTTTTAATTATAATTCATTCAGATTCTATTGATTGAAATTCCAATTCGATATCGACTCTAGTTTTTGTAATATTTATTATTGAAAAAAAAAAAATGTTTTTAATTGCTCCTTTCGATGCTAAATTAAGTAGAAGACGAAATATTTACAGAGAAGAATGGCATCATGGGAAGTGTATGGTAGATCAATATAGAATTAATATCTTTATGGAAATAATATTTTCTTTTGCCATTTTGTGATAACATAAAAATCAATAACAACTAGAGTGATGACCAGTGGAAACCATTAAAAGTGCTTATTCGTGAGTTCTTGCTGTGCTAGAAATAGCATCCAAATTTCTCCGAAATGTTTAGAAATATAATGGATAATGAAGTCCTTGGTATAAACGCTGGCTTGGACTTCTGGAAAGAAGTGGTTTCTCAACTACACGGTTCCGGGTTCAGTCCCACTACGCGCCCCCTTGCGCAAGTGTCTTCTGCTATAACACCAGGCCGAGTAAAACCTTGCGAAAGGATGTGTGAAGCTTAATTATGTTTACCTGCATCACTATCTCCGCATCAGATCGCCTTCGATTTCTCTTATAGCCAATCTTGACGCTGTAGACTTAGTCTTGGATTAAGAATTCGGAGGTAAGGTCATGGTTGGAATGTAGTCCTTGGTAATATTTAAATACTCAAAGGCGGCGAACTGGCAGAAACGATAGCACGTCGGGCGAAATAGCAGTATTTCGTCTGTCTTTACTCTTCTGAGTTCAAATTCCGCCTAGGTCGACTTTGCTTTTCATCCTTTCGGAAAATCGATAAATTAAGTACCGGTTGCGTACTGGGGTTGAACTAATCAACTGACCCCCTCCCCAAAGATTTCGGGTCTTGTGCCTAGAGCGGAAAAGAATATTTAAATACGCAAAGGCAACGAGCTGGTAGAATCGTTAGCGCGCCGGACGAAATGCTTTGTGGTATTTCTTTCAGATTTACATTTCGAGTTCAAATCCCACTAAGATCAAGTTTGCCTTTCATCTCCTCGGTGTCATTAAAATAAGTACCAGTTGAGCACTGTGGTTGATGAAGTCGTCCGGCCCTTTCACCAAAATTTCAAGCCTTCTTTCGTTATTGTAATACGAATTATAACAACTTGTTTTCTATTTTGCAGATATTGAAATAAATAAAATAAAAACGACAATAAAAATCGATATTAAACTAATAGTTCAATGATAAATAATTACAGTTGAAATGAAGTGATATGAGGAGGGAAAAAAGGAAGCTTCGCGTCACACTGACATAAATGTATTGTGTGGTTTATAACTTCTTGAGACAAGTTCGTACTTCTAGCTGTCAAATGTTTATAGAAATATATGAATAAGTGATGTGTTCATTAGTTGTACTGTACAGAGAATAGGATACGAATATTATTTTTGTATACATTGTGATATATAAACCGGTGATGTTCAGAGAATATCGAAAACGAAGAAGATAAGTGAAATTGTAAAATGTTCGTGGTATTGTATTGTATTTTATAATACGCTCATTGAAAGATTTTGCAAACGTACTCGAATCAACGCAATTAGAAGTAAAACTTGAATTTAAAGCTAACGTAAAGAAACGAGGTTGTAGTAAATGCTGGAACAAAATGCTTTACAGTTATGTCAAAAGCAAAGGCGATGAATTGGTTCCAGAGCACTGGAGGCGATGTAATCGATTTTTTCTTTTCTTTTTCCCTAAAATCGCTGGTATTGTGCCAGAATTTGATACAATATTCTTTTGTATTCTAGGTACAAGGCCCAAAGTTTTGTGGGAGGGAGCCAGTTGAGTAGATCGATACCAGTACGCAACTGATACGTAATTTATCGACGATGTTGCTGTTGCCGTTTTTCCTTGTTGCAGAATTGAATAAATGAATAACTCCTTTCGCAGATCACCATACAGTGACCACTAACTTTTTAGGGTGCAATGGTGGGCTTGGGTAGTGTTTAGGTGACTCTCC
>NC_142952.1:3079471-3086971 GCF_046866305.1 Octopus bimaculoides
AGTTTGATTAAGAATTTCAGACGACAGACAGAATAATTAATCATGTTTGAGTCTGTCACCAAACAGTATTACGTGTTGGTGTCTTCACACCTGCATTCACACGTCGCTGTTTGGCCAGGGACGCTCGACCTGTTGTGGGCCCAGACTATCTGGCTGCGCACGCACAAGTACGAGTACAAGCACACACACACACACACACACACACACACACACACACACACACACACACACAAACAAGTGTTCGCGCGCGCGCACACAGACACGCACACTCACGCACACACACATCATACGAAGTTTAGAAGTCGCTAGACATATGAAGTACATTATACTGGTGAAATTCAAAGTAGTTCTCAGGAGATAAGAAAACATTTGTGCGAACGTGTTTCTGCCTGAAAAGACATCATCATTTGCATGTACAAACACAGCGCGCACACATACACATACACTCTTTCTCACATATACTGTATGTATGTGTATATATATACACACACACACACACACACACACACACACACACACACATATATATATATATATATATATATATATATATATATATATATATTATGCGTGTCAGTCTCTTAGTACTCTGGAGTCTCGCCCGTCTCTTCACAGGGTCAGCGAGTAATTTGTGTCGTTAATTGCCTGCTGACCATGGGAATGCATTGTCAACAACAGATGATGATGTCTTTTCAGGCAGAAACACGTTCGCACAAATGTTTTCTTATCTCCTGAGAACTACTTTGTATTTTCCTGAATAGAATTTCAGTTTTGGGGAAATTTTTGGATTTCTGATTATTTTCTCTTCCTCTTTCCAAGTTGCCCCACTGCCAACAAGTGATTGTACTAACTTCTCCGGAAATAAAGATAATTTAAATAAACCAATAACGTATTACTACCTTAATCCGTAATTGCTGTTCAACTTAATGCCTGTGGCCTCAATCGTTTGTTTTCTCCCCAGCTGATTCTGTTGTATAAATACTTATATGCATACACATTAACATCCATTCATCCATCCATCTATCTATCTATCTATCTATCTATCTATCTATCTATCGATTCACTTCAAGCACAAATTTTCTTGAACTCTGGCAATAGCTTATTTACATTATTTACATTATTTATATTTGACGGATATTTATCCTCATTTTTTTGTTGTTAGCACAACGTTTCGGCTGATATACCCTCCAGCCTTCATCAGGTGTCTTTGGGGAAATTTTGAACCTGGGTTCTCATTCCTAAGGTATTTTTTGATGTTCTTCTTCTTCTTATTATTATTAAGGTCACTGCCTGGAATCGAACTCGGAATCTTGGGGTTAGTAGTACATACGTAGTGAAAACTTACATTCAGTAAGCCCCTAACATATCTCTCTACGTCATTATTATTGATAAGATAAATCTAGGTATGTATCTAATTGTTACTCTTTATTTGTTTATTTTATACCAACGCTATTTTAAAAAAATATTTATAAAATTTATATTAGTTACAATATAATTATATGTATATGTGTGCGTGTAGGTGTTTGTGTGTGTATATGTATGTGTGCGTGTGTAGCCGCATCTATTGTAACCAATGCAGAATATAATGTGTGGATAACGAATTACTAAGATAAGTCTTGTATTCTTTCAGAGGAAATCAAACCTTGAAATAATTGCTTTTCACATCTGTGGAATTTCAATGTACCACACAAACACACAAACAAACACACACACATGCACACAGAGTCACACTGACACCCGCACACTCACACAGTCACACAGTTATACAGTCACACAGTCACACAGTCACACATGCACTTACTCATACACATACACACACGTACGCACACACACAAAAGCACATACACACTGGTGAAGGTGGTGCATTTTCCCGTCGTTCCGTAATGAGAATTCTTAATCACCTGCTCCTGAATTAACGACTGAGTGGATGAGTTTTCCATAGAGACAGCGTACCTATAATGTAAATCTCAAGCAGAATCAACATAACATGGTGTGTGATGAATTACAGATGCAATCCACTCCGGAGAGAGGGTTAGGAATTGGTGGCACTCAGAATACGAACGAGGTACAAGGACACGATTTTAAGATAGGCATAAGGGAAGGAGATGAAAGCTGCGATAAGATGGAGAGGATAATTAAAGCTAAGCAAAGTCATTTTTGTGTAGTAAAATTCACTCCTCAGTCAACACGGATTTATTGGGTTCTGAACTGAACAGCAAGATACCGATGTAGGCCGACAGTTTGTGCTTTAATGTAAATATTATTCGATCGTACTAATTGCATTCCGTCGGTTACGCACTCTGTCGGTTATAGCTTGCTTATGAGATCAACGTGCAAGTGGCTGAGTAATCCACAAACATGTGTACTCTTTAACATCGTTCTCAGAGATGTTCAGTGTGACTCAGAATATGATAAAGCCGGCCCTTTGAAATAGAGGTACTACTCATTTTTGCCAGTTTAGTGGACTGGAGCAACGTGAAGTAAAGTGATACAACGCGCCGGCGGGAAACGAACTCACGACCTTGCGATTAACAGCCGAATACTTTAACCACTATTCCATCATAGTTGTCATCTTTTGTGGTTTTTAGCTGACATGAATAATATACAGAGATGCAATCTCCCTACAATACAATTATAACACCTACACATTCATTTCCGATAACCCCTTTACACGACATGCTCAATCAAAATACAACTAACGCACGCACATGTCTCGCACGCACACACACACACACACACACACACACACACACACACACACACACACACACACACACACTCTACACACACACAAGCACAGCCGTTCATTCCGGGTTCACAATGAACAAACTACCAATGACAGAAATGCATTTGCACGCAAGTGCATGCGTGGCTGTGTGGTAAGTAGCTTGCTTCCCAACTCCGTGGTTCCGGGTTCAGTCCCACTGCGTGGCACCTTGGGCAAGTGTCTTCTACGATAACCTCGAGTCTACCAAAGCCCTGTGAATGGACTTGGTTGACAGTAACTGAAAAGAAGCTCGTAGTCTCTCTCTCTCTCTCTCTCTGTATATATATATATATATATATATATATATATATATATATATATATATATATATATATATATACATATATATATATATATATATATATATATATATATATACATATAAATACATATATACATACATACATATATATATATATATATATATATATATATATATATATATATATATACATATATATATATGTACATATATGTGCATATATGTACATATACATATATGCGTGTGCATGTGTGTGTATATGTGTGCGTGTGTTTGAAGGTTTGCGTCCGTCCATCACCGTTTGACAACCGGTGTTGGTGTGATTACGTCCCCGTAACGTAGCGGTGTTCGACCACAGAGACCGATGAAATAAGTACTAGGCTTAGAAAAAAAAAAAATTCCGGCGTCGGTTTGTCCGACCAAAACTCTTCAAGGTTGTGCTCCAGCATGGCCGTAGTCAAATGACTGAAACAAGTAAAAGTAACAAGAGAATGTCTGAATAACATGCAAGCATTCCTACTCCCGCCCGCCCACACACTAACGTTTACTGTCTTTTGTATTTCTTGTTGCTTTTGTACGTACGAAACGTCTTTCCTTCCTCTTCACTTCTACGTCCATTCACTAAAATCCATTTATCCATTAAACCCTGTCTCACCATTTCTAATTAAATTCCCCGTCGCTTGAGTTCCTGAAGATCAGCTTAAGATTGAAACGACGACGACGGCGCATCAACTTCGCTCACATTTAAACATTTAATATCAAAATAATAATCACACTTTGTTTGTATTTTCTCTACTATGTGGTTATTTACAGAATCATTTTTGCATCTATCTATCTATCTATCTATCTATCTATCTATCTATCTATCTATCTATCTATCTGTCTGTCTGTCTATCTGTCTGTCTGTCTGTCAGCCTGTCTGACTATCTGTCTGACTGTCCGTCTATGTATGTTTGTATATCTGTTTGCTTACCTGTCTGTTTATGTATGTATGTACGCATGTATGTATGTATGTATGTATGTATGTATGTATGTATGTGTGTGTATGTGTGTGTGTGTATTTATATATCTATCTACTCTGTCTCACTCTCTGTAACTATCCATATATGTATGTATGTATATATATATATATATTTGTATATGTATGCATATATATGTATATATATATGCATATATAACTATATTTATATCTATCTATGTATCTCTCTCTCTCTCTCTCTCTCTCTCTCTCTCTATATATATATATATATATATATATATATATATATATATATATATATATATGCGTATGTATGTATGTATGTATGTATATCTATACACACACACACACACACACATATATATGTATTTATAAACTAAGTCGTACTTACATAGCTGCATCCATAGAAACGAAGGGTGGACATAATGCGTTGTCGACAAATTACTGACTTATTTCTTGCTATTTGAGAGGAATCAAAACTTGAAATAATTAGCTT
This sequence comes from Octopus bimaculoides, assembly GCF_046866305.1. NCBI lineage: Eukaryota > Metazoa > Mollusca > Cephalopoda > Octopoda > Octopodidae > Octopus > Octopus bimaculoides. Next base: position 3,083,976 of record NC_142952.1, read on the forward strand.
TCGCATATGTGAAATCTCAAAGATTTTTGGTTATTTCATACACACTGACACACACGCACGCACGCACACACGCAAGCACGCGCACTCCCCCACACAGACATGCGCACGCACAACAATACATACACAATGAAGCGATAGTGTGGAGAGAGTAAGAGTGAGAAAGAGAGAGAGAGAGCGCAAAGGAAATACATACATGTATACATACATACATACATACATACATACATACATACATACATACAAGCTAACATATAAATATATATACATGTGTGTGTGTGTGTGTATGCGTGTATAGATATAGATAGATTACCAGATAACTGCATAGATAGCTAGATAGACAGATACATACATAGATATGCATATATATATATATATATATCCATGCGCAAGCATATGTACATATTTATGTACACACACACACACACACATATATATATATATATAGTTTTAGGGAAAAGAACCAAGTTTCAATTTAATTTTAATTTTTTATAAATTGATTTTAATTGAGTTTTTACCTGTAATTTTGGATTTTGTTCGTATTATTATTATTATTATTATTATTATTATTATTATTATTATATATATATATATATATATATATATATATATATATATATATATATATATATATATATATATCTATATATCTCTCTCTCTCTCTCTCTATATATATATATATATATATTTTTATATATATATGTATATATATTATTATAAAATTATAGAATATAAAATAATTATATCTTATAATTATATTCTTAAAAAATTAATTTTACCGATGCGGTCACTTTTTATACGCTAGCCACCGATATAATCATTTTGATGATATATATATATATATATATATATATATAATTTTCCCCAGAAATTATTACACCAAATTGCATGTAAGAATCCGATAATTTTTCTCTTTTAGTTTTCTCTGAAATTGCATGTAAGAATCCGATAATTTTTCTCTTTTAGTTTTCTCTGTTTCATACTAATAATTTGTTCCTCTGTTATGGAAGAAAGTTGATTCCTTCGTGAGTTTTCTTTCGATACGCGCTAACTTTTTTTTATGCAGTGTTAACTTGTCTCACACGATTATATTCAATAGAGCCAAGAAGAATATTTATTACTCGCTGAAGAATTACATTTACCATTTCGACTGACAAAACTCATAACGTTTTTTTTTCTAAGAATATATAACAATCAAGAGAGCTAGTTGTAAAATCTCAATAAGAGATGAGAGCTGTAACTATGCTAACAATTAAAGTTAATCGCCACATCAATATGGTTGTACAATGTTATTGCTGTTTTAACCCCAAGCATATCTTCCGCGAGCTGGATAATAGGTGCAGCCTGCACCCTGCATCTAATGCAAGCAGGGGAGTGAACCCCTACCACCATCCAGTAGTCGGTGTCGCGATCTCGTCATCTGCTGAAGGGTGGCAAGGGTTCGCTCTCCTGCCTGCAATATATATAGAGTGCATGCTGTAGGGATGTGGCGATTGACTTAACTAGTGAGAAATAACACTTTCACAATTATTATCAAAATATTAAAAAGAAAAACGATAACCAGCAAACTTCCCATAATCTCTTGTAGTCTTCTCGTTGATGTTTTCCTCCTACGTTTTGCTTGTCTCGGTAAATATTAATTTTGCTACTTATTCAATCGCTCAATTTTGCTGAAGCTTCAAAGCTATGAGGACGTTACCAAACTAACACCGCTTGTCAAGTGGTGGTGGCATACATACATATATGCATGTTTACACATACACACACACATATATATATATTAGAATAATAAGGTAATCAGAATGTTGGATGATAATATATATATATATTTTATATATTTACATCTTATCTACATTTTTAGCGCTTCCTTCCGTTATCGGATTTATCATAAATCCAATAATGGAAAAAAAAGCGCTAAAATGTAAATAAGATGTAAATATATATATATATATATATAGATATATAATCATCCAAAAATCTGCCTACTTTATTATTCCAAATATACAATATCTCTACTTCACTTCAAACTCTCTCTGTCTCTCTCCACACACACATGTATATATACAATAATATAATATACACGATATGTTTCCATACATTTTCTTCTAATAAATTCAATCACAAGGCCTGAGTTAGTCCGAGGCTGAAGTAGAATACACTTGCCGGAAGTTCCAAACAATAAAATTGCCACTCCGTTGGTTACGACGACAAGCGTTCCGATTGATTCGATGGACGAAACAACCAGCGCCGGGGAAGCGAACCCACAACCTTGCGACCAAAGTACTGCGCTTCTGCCAAACTGAAGTCGAAACCACGTGGTTCTTAAACAAACATCAATATCTACAAATATGATTTATAACACATTTGGACTCATAGTCTAGTGATCAGGGTGTTGCATTCACGATCGCGAGATCGTGGTTTCAATTCCTAGACTGGGTAGTGCGTTGTGTTCTTGAGCAAAACACTTCGTCACGTTATTCTGCGATCCTTTTGACACCTGACGTGTTGCACACCGTACACCTGTTCAGGCAACGTCGATTCGATGGAGAGAGAGATAGAGAGAGAGCTAATATGCGGCACATACGTTTGATCACTAGAAACAAATCATCTGTGCCGGTCGGTCGGCAAAATGTTGAACACTCAATCCTCGGCTTCGACAAGAGAGACCGTATTAGTGCATCAAAGCGAATAAATAATGGATAGGTAATTTTTTTTAAATGAGCAGTGTAGCTTTGAAATCGTATTTAAACGAGAATTCAAAATTAATTGCCTACATTATTCTATGTTCACCTTTATAAATGTCCTTACGTAGTTATGTGAATTATTTTCGCACTATCTAGGAAGCGCATTCATCTTTTGAGGTTTCTAATATTTATTCGTAAAATAATATATAAAGACTTGTATGGTAAAAAACAAAATCTTTGACACAATAAATTTTATCAATTGATTCAATTTGATTCTCGACGTTAAAAAGTAATAGTCAATTTAAAATGTGTAAA
>NC_142952.1:3091971-3099471 GCF_046866305.1 Octopus bimaculoides
TCCTTTTTCGTCCACCGAAAACATACAACAGCGATTTATTGGAACGAATTAAGTACGAATAGGTACGTTACTGAGCGGTGGCATATCGATCTATCTACCTATCTACCTATCTATCTATCTATCTATCTATCTTATTTCTTTATTGCCCACAGGGGGCTAAACATAGAGGGGACAAACAAGGACAGACAAAGGTATTAAGTCAATTACATCGACCACAGTGCTCAACTGGTACTTAATTTATCGACCCCGAAAGGATGAAAGGCAAAGTCGACCGCGGCGGAATTTGAACTCAGAACGTAACGGCAGACGAAATACCGCTAAGCATTTCGCCCGGCGTGCTAACGTTTCTGCCAGCTCGCCGCCTTCGAATAGGTACGTTACTGAACAGTTGCATATCTCTCTCTCTCTCTCTCTCTCTCTCTCTCTCTCTCTCTCTCTCTCTCTCTCTCTCTCTCTCTCTCTCGATCTATCTAATGAATTCTTGCATATTTTCAAAAATAGAACAGAGTGTGAATAGTCAGAGGACTTAGCTACAGTTTCTACGTGGTCGAGACACCATGTACAGGATCCTTGGTAGCGAGTATCACATGAATGATGTAGATGCCATTGCTCAGCACCCCCAGCGGATCCAACGAGAATTAAATTAGATGATTTAGAGATTGAAATACAATATCAGCCAATCAAATGCTTCCGAATTAAAATTGGTGTTAATTAAAGAATTCATCACTTAGCTGAAATAGTAATTAGGAAGAAAAAATTAAAAAAATCAAAATATAGCATGTAGAAATAGGGGGGAAAATGATTAATGCGTAGAAGCCTAAACAAATACGCACGCACACACACAAAAACACACACATACACACACACATATATACATACTTATATACACATACATACATACATACACACACATATATGTACTCATACATACATATGTTTACAAATATGCATTCCTATATACACTCAAGCACCGACATATATATATATATATATATATATATATATATATATATATATATACATATACATACATACATACATGCATATATATATATATATATATATATACATATATATATATATACCCATTTACAATCACACATATAGACGCAGATGTATATATATATATACACACACATATACAATCACAGACATATAGACACACACACACACACATATATATATATACACATATACAATTACACACATATAGACAGAGATGTATATACATATATATATATATATATATATATATATATATAAAGTAGGGTATGAGAAGAATACCACTTGCTAGAAAGAGGAGCCAACACTCCAAATCCATAAATTCCTCACTATTAATAAATATGCACGGTGAATGTAACGAATACAATAAAATAGTCTCACCTTGCATAAACTATTAAAGCATGAAACACAAATTCTGGAATCAATTGATTTCACCTTTTGTGTGTTTGTACTCAAGGATCGTCAGCCAGGCTCACTGTATTCATCTATTTTTGAAAACATTCATCACATTACACTGTGCGTGCTTGTTTATCTGAATGCGCCCCACCCATGATATTCAAAAACGAACATAAAGTGAGCCAGTGCAATATGAAATTAAATAAAGTATTATTACCATTATTATTATTATTATTATTATTATAATTACTGAGATGAAAAATACTGAAACGATTCTTAGAAGAACATATATCTGTTAGTAATAATCTTTTCTTCTATAGGCACAGGGCCTGAAATTTGGCGGGTGTGGGTGGGTGGGGGTTCAGTCGATTGGATCGAGCCAGTACGCAACTGGTACTTAATTTATCGACTCCGAAAAGATGAAAGGCAAAGTCGACCTCGGCGGAATTTGAACTCAGAAAATAAAGACAGACGAAACACTGCCAAGTATTTCGCCCGGCGTACTAACGATTCTACCAGCTCGCTGCCTTATACCTGTTAGTAATTATAAAAACAACAATAAAAACAACAACAACAACAACAACAACAATAATGATAATGATAATAATAATAATAATAATAATTATTATTATTTTTATTAATGGTAATAATACTTTAATTATATATATATATATATATATATATATATATATATATATATATATATATATATATATACACACATATATATATATATATATACTCACACACGTCGTACTTTTTGTTGAACACTTTTCGTGACGTCCTGTGCCCATAATTCAATTTCCGAGTTACCCAATTTCATTTAAAATTTATGGCTTGATCCGCGAATGTAGAAGTTGACATGTGCATATATTGTAGGGGAAGAGAAATGAGAAGCGAGCAAGAAGCGCCTGGGTGAAGGTACCACAAGACCAACTAGATCCCAGGAACAGGGCCCCTAGGAGTAGTGGTAGTAGTTGTAGTAGCAGTAGTAGTAGTAGTACCAGAGAGATAGAAGGAGAGAGAGAGAAAGAGAGAGCGAACTAGAGTAAGGGAAATGGCTGTATTTGTGTTTGTCATTTGGTAGTTAGTTTGACTTCGGTAACGGGAGGAGGAACGGTAGTTGCATCCATTGGTAACAAATCTAAAATTTCAATAGTGACAATTCTTCCTGCTGTCTTCAGCAGAAATTAATAAAGAATATAGAATAAAAAACAAAAAAAAAGAGAAAAAAAATAATGTTGATTGCAACAAGCAGTCTTTCGAAATGGAGCGAAATTTTAGATATTACAACTGAAATTCCAGTAGGGGACATTTTTGTAGCTGTCTTCTGCAGAAATGAATAATAATAATAATAATAATAATAATAATACTAATAATAATAATAATAATAATAATAATGATAATAATAATAATAATATGTTGGGCTACAACAAATATTATGCTCAATACTTGGAAGTGTTATCATGTAAATGTTTTGTCCTGATGTAAAAGATGGGTTACAGCAAATATTCTGATCAATACCACAGATCTGCTTGTCAGTTACTTGACCATAACCAGTTGAGCATGTCCCTTGGTGGCTGACGATATGTACATCTCTGATCACGAGCAGAAGTAGTGGGGGAGTATCATAGCCATGTGCCTAGAAGAATTCTTTGGTGTTTGGATAATTCACCTCTTGGAATATGGGTATTTCGTTCAACATCCTTAAATAACTCTTATTCAGGGACCTTTTGAGCAGGATGGGTTACTCAACCTGAAGAAAATTCTAATTGTGTCCCACCTGCAATTGTGTCCCACCTGCAATTGTGTCCCACCTGTAATTGTGTCCCACAGCTCAGAACAAACCGATTCACATGACCCATGCTTGCAACTATCATTCACTTTCAAAAAATTTGTTGGGAGGGAGCACTTCCTGTTCCACCCTTATTTTTCTTCCTAAGTTAAACTAAAAAAAATTGATGTGGGTTTATTGCCCACAAGAGGCCGAACATAGAGGGGACAAACAAGGACAGACAAAGGGATTAAGCCGATTACATCGACCCCAATGCATAACTGGTACTTAATTTATCGACTCCGAAAGGATGAAAGGCAAAGTCGACCTCGGCGGAATTTGAACTCAGAACGTAACGGCAGACGAAGTATCGGTAAGCATTTCGCCCGGCGTGCTAACGATTCTGCCAGCTCGACGCCTTAACAATAATAATAACCGTTGTTCAGAAAGAAATGATCATTATGGAATTTCATGTTTCGTCATTGGAGAAAAAGAGAAGAAAAATAGGAAAAGAAGGAGAAAAAGAAAACAGAAAAACCCAGCTAATGACTTCAATATAACTTATCGCGAAAATCAGCCTCCGCAACACGAGAGAAATATAATCGCAAAATGCGTCTTCGTTGTAAATTATCTTTTGTACGTGCGACACATGAAAGATAAAAGATAGAATCATGATATTAAAACATAGACAGACGAGATTAAAAGTAAGAATAATGAGACTGAATGTAGAATAACGAGATTAAAATGAGAAGAACGAGAGGGGACGCAAAAGAAGAAGAACTTGATAAAAAGACCGGCTAAAACAATGAAAGTAAATGTTGGTTTCAAGTTTCAGCAGAAGGCCAGAAGTTTTGAGGGGAGAGGCAAGTCGATTACATCGATCTCAGTACTTAAACTGGTACTTATTTTATCGACCCCGAAAGGATGAAAGGCAAAGTCGACCTTAGCGGAATTTGAACTCAGAACGTAATGACGGACGAGATACCGCTAAGCATTTCGCCAGCTCGCCACCTTTATGGAACTAAATATTCTTTTCTACTCTAGGCACGAGGCCCGAAATTTTGGAGGAGGGGGGCAGTCGATTAGATCGACCCAGTACGTAACTGGTACTTAATTTGTCGACCCTGAAAGGATGAAAGGCAAAGTTGACCTCGGTGGAATTTGAACTCAGAACGTAAAGACGGGCGAAATACCTCCAGGTATTTCGCCAGCTCGCCACCTTTCTGGAACTAAACATTGCAAGATATTTATCTTACATTATATCCTTACTGAATCGTTGCTTGGTCAATAGTTTGAGAGTTTTGTCAATCACAAATGTCAAGGTTCGAACTCACTGAGTAACATCTTGTAGAGTCAGCATAAAGCACTTCAGTGAAATTCGGTTGGCGGAAATCGTACGTAAGTCTGTTCATGGAGGTGAACTTTGCCTTATCCTTTTGGAATCCGTAAAATAAATACAAGTTGAGCACTAGTGTCAAATGCAATCGACTATCAACCTCCCCCATATTGCAGAGATTTTACCTATGCTATTGTCCAAACAATTGGGCCAGCTCTGTATCGAACACCGACAAAAAATCTACCCTTCCTAAAGGTTTTGGCAAACTCTCGACCCAATCTGATTTATGCATTAACATCATATTTTGAAATTAAATACTTTTAGGATTTTGCTGTGTTTACGGAGTCATTACGCCAATATTATTAACACACACATACACACACTGGCTCAATTCCATTCCTTTAATATTAGTCAATTGGTTAAATATCCAACTATAACTAATCACTTGTTTGCCTAAAATGGTTAAACAGTAAGCCGTTTGTTTTGTCAAAGCTCTTTTGTCGCTATTTGCAACGCATTCAGTGATATTTCTCTTCAGAATTTGGTTTAAATCACTTTGTGGGTATGGACTAGATCGTTTTTGCATTCCAATATCCTAAATCGATGCATTAAATTGCGATCAAGTACTATGATCGATTGAATCATAGCTACCTGTGGTAAAATGAATGTTAACGTGTGTAAACATTTTAGCTGCATTATTGGTTTCTGTGAAACTTGAGAATTATTGAAAACATGGTGTATTGATGTTGAGGAAATGTTCAGGTTTCAGGCTATTTGGCATCGTTGCAAAGATGCTGAAGTCGTGATGCAACGCTTAATGAATTTGAAAGTAAGGTTAGGTCATCGATGCTATTCACACACATAAGCACACACACACGTGCGCGCGCGAGAGAAGAAACGCTTGCCTATATCTTATATAACTGTGATTTAACTATATACATATACATATATACCAGTATGTATATATATATATATATATATATATATATATATATATATATATATATATATATATATATATATATATATATATATATAATATGTGCGTGTGTATGATTGCGTGTATGTATGTATATATATATATATATATATATATATATATATGTATATATATATATATATATATATATATATATATATATATATCCATATATTTGTGTATATATGTGTGTGTGCATGTGTATATATGTATATCCATATATTTGTGTATTATTATTATTATTGTGTATAAGTCCTGGGGTCGATTTGCTCGACTAAAGGCGGTGCTCCAGCATGGCCACAGTCAAATGACTGAAACAAGTAAGAGAGTAAAAGAATATATATATATATATATATATATATATATATATATATATATATATATATATATACGTTTATTCTATCACATGTAACACGATAATATATAGCATATAATACGTTAAAGAGGGAAAAATGGATTGATAGCAAATTTTAATTTTCGTATACGCAAATGAAAGAAAGGGAGAAAAGCGTTGCGTAGACAGAAATGTCCGTAAATATAGTTCGCATTTTAGGATTAATATTTATAAGATGTCTTATTCAATTTCAAATAATTTGATTTAAAGTTTATTTTCTTGAAAACCATATATTTTATCATATTTAAAAGTTGACGATTATGTTTACTTAATCCATTTCCCAATCATGTTTTCTTAATCCATTTCCCAATTACAACGTGATCCGATTTGGTTTTGCATCCCAGTTCTGGCTGCGATGCAATTAAGTTTGCAATCGATATGGAGGGTAACGCTAAGATATGTTATCACTCGCCCTGCGAGAAATAACAGCCAAATTTCCTTCGAATTGCAGCTCATTGACTTTCGATTTAAGAAAGAAACAAAAAAAAGAAGCTACCCACCCCCACAAAAAAAGCGGAAAAGAACCGGCGCAACGATGCAGCAATACCGTAATCGTTGATATCTTAATAAAAAGACAAGTTGCCGTGGATGGAACGCCTTTGATCATTAATTTGCTTAGTAACGATCAGGCATTTAAACCCGTAAGTTGAATGCTGTTTTGAAGACACGAGTGGATTTGACGCTTCGCCTTACGGCTCTCGACTCTTTGTATTATTTAGCTTAACATAACGTAAAATGTAAAGCAGAGTTACGGAAGTAACTTTGATGCCTAATTTATAATGCAAACACAAATCAATTGTTACTTGGTGTGGAGAGAAACAAACAGCTTACATGAAAGAGCACACAACACCAGTGACTGGAGTATAATTGAATTCAGGCGACAACGACGACGACGACGACGAGAAGAAAAACAGAAAAAGATAAAATGAAGACAGAAATAAAATGTAAAATGTATTAAAAATGGATGACAGAGAAAGAGAAGAAAATTACAATTTTTTTCTTCTTTTTAGAGGCTGGGGAGTTTTAGTGACACGTATCTTCGAGGAAATTTATGATTTTGAGACATTTTGAGCGTTTAATTAGATAAATTAGCTTCAATATTCGAAGAATGATATAAAACAGGAACCATTGAATAAATGTAATCAGAATTGATTAAGTTTGGTTTAAGAAATATTTTAAAAAGAGAAGAAAAAATTGCTTTTACTCGGACATTAAAGTGACAGAAAATAAAAACATAAAAGCATAAAATAAGAAAAAAAAACTGCAAGATGTAAATAAATATTGATTTTTTTTTAATGGCATATTCTAGGCCAGACGACATGCGACTATTTATCGGTGGCGGATGTGCGGATGCGAGGTGGGAAAGAGAAGGTGCTGTTGATTAAATCGATACGGTATGCGACTGGAATTCATTTGATCGATTTTAGTGTGACAACTTACTAAAAGTATAAACAATATGGCTGACTGTTTTGTTATACTTTTCCGCTATAGGCAGACGACGTGGAATTTTATAGGAAGTTGTCTGGTCGATTAATCTTACTGGTACTTATTTTATGGACCTCGAAAGACAAAGGCAAATTCGGTCTCGATGGCAATTTGAACTTAGGATGTAAAGTCGG
>NC_142952.1:3101971-3109471 GCF_046866305.1 Octopus bimaculoides
AATCTTCAATATTTAAATCCTTTCTACGATAGACACAAGACTTGAAATTTGAGAGAGGGGACAAGTCGATTACATCGGCTCCAGTGTATCACTGGTACTTACTTTATCGACCTCGAAAGGCGAAGACGACCTCGGCGGAATTTGAACGTAAAGACGAATGAAATACTGCTAAGCTTTTCGCCCGCTGTGCTAACGTTTCTGCTAGCTCCTCGCCGCCTTGTCGCCTTGATGAATATTGAATGTTAAATATATAGACATTTATAAATATAAATATATAGATATTTATATATCTATCTATATGGTTATACTTGAATATCCATCATCTGAAAGTTTCCATCTTTTACTTTCTCTCGTTTTACCTGTATATTTATATATATATATATTTGATATTTCATACCAAAACAATTAAATAATATTACATAACATTACATAGTAACTAAATTGCTTTTCGACAGAATTGATTCCGCATTGTCTGTCTGTCTGTCTGTCTGTCTGTCTGTCTGTCTGTCTCTCTCTCTCTTTATATACATACATATATATATATATATATATATACACACATACATACATGCATACATATACACATGCATATATATATATATATGTATATATACACATATATATTTACATATATATATATATATATATATATATATATATATATATATATATATATATATACACATACATACGTACATATATATACAAATATGTTTGTGTGCGTGTGTGTGGGTGTGTCGGTGGGTGGGTGGATGTATATGTATAATGAGGCTCTCTACATGAGATCAACGCTCCTTATACGTCATCGCAAACTGTTTTATGTTAAAATACATGTAATTTGCTGAATTCTCGACTGCAATTATACAATTGAAAAGTCTTTAATAATTAATTCAAAACATGTCTAAAGTGAATTAAACAAACTAACGAAAGAAATAAATGAAACTCACAATTATTTAAATATTCATTATTTCAGTATTCATTATATACACGCATGACCTAGAGGGTAGGTCGTTGCACTCACATTCCCGACATCACGGTTTCAATTCCTAGACCGGGTTGGGCGTTGTGTTCGAGAGGAAGACATTTTTAAGTTACGTTGCTCCGCGACCACCTCGATACTCGACGTCGTACAGCGTACGAGTTTTCAGGCAACGTTGATTTGATTCGATGGAGGCGTGGTGGTGAGAGAACACAGCAGATAGGTTAGATCACTGCATGCGAATCATCTGTGCAGGATGTTCAGTAAGGAATTACAGAATCGTTTTTGTCGGCCCATGGAAAAAAAAACTACCGTCACATACATTCTTATATGCATACGCAAACATATATTCTTTTATTTGGTTCAGTCATTTGAATGCGGCCATGCTGAAGCACGGTCTTTAGTCGAACATACATATATACATACATACATATATATATACATACATACATACATATATATATATATAAATAAAAGCAGATGTGTGTGAGTCAATTTATATGTCTGATTAGTAACCTCATTCATTGTTTCTTCCAATAATCTATATCTTACACATAAAAACAACACAACACAAACACAAAAACAACACAGTACAGACGAGAATATCTATTTACATTTTCGAAATTAAATGGATTTTCGTGCTTCAGACAGAAAGAACAATATATGATTAAACAATATGTCATCTACTGATTCCAGGCAACATTTAAACGTCTGATCTACTCTGTCACCTAACATCAGGTACACAGATACGTAATTACTTCAAACTTTAGTTTTGTTTTAGAACAATACTCGAACTAAAAGTCTGAAAATTCAATGGCCACTTCTCGACACACACACGTCCATCCATACACACACACACACACACACACACACACACACACACACAACTCTTTATGTACGTATATATATACATATATATAAATTTATGTATACACACACATATTCTTTTATTCTTTTACTTGCTTCAGCTATGTGATTGTGGCCATGCTGGAGCACCGTCTTTCGTCGAGCAAATCGACCCCAAGACTTATTCTTTGTTAGCCTAGTATTTATTCTATCGGTCTCTTCGGCCGAAACGCTAAGTTACGGAGACGTAAACACACCAGCATCGGCAAATATAGTGGGTGGGGTGTCGTTTCCCATTCAAACTGCTCCAGCCTTCGCAATGTCTTCCTTGCTGTATGTGGCCGAGCATTAACCTGATGGAAGTAAACCTTTCGTCTTGAAACCAAAGATGGTCGTTTTTCTTCTAGCGCTGACTTAAGCCATTCAAGCTGCTCGCAAAAGATCTCCTTTGTTATCGTTTGGGTTCGGTTTAAAAGTTCAAAGTCAACCAAACCTTTCATATCCCACCAAACAGATAACAACACATTACGTGGGTGAAGACCTTCTTTAGCCTTGGGTGCCGGTGTTTCTCCTTTCACTACCCACTCTCTTCGGCAGTTTTATGTGTTGGATTTTAGAATCACCACAATAAATTTTTGTTAAATGCCATATCTCCATTTTCTTTCTTTTGAATGATTATAAACCATGATTTATATATAAACCTATGTTTAATGAATATTATTACTCTCAAGAAATATTAGGTATTGAAACAGTAATTCATTGGATGACACTATCCCTTAATGAGGCTAATTTAACCGCTTATTGAATGTGTATATATATATATATATATATATATATATATATATATATATATATATATATATATCTTTTTACATTGAAACTGAAGCTCAAATTTGTCTCGCGGCTCGACTTTCACACCACTGCGATCTTCAGGCGGAACATGAATATCGCAGTGGCATGACCCTCGAGTCAGGCGACAATCTCCCAGGCACAGTTTCAATATAAACAAGACATCCCCGAATCCATAACAATATCTATTGAGCACTCTTTTCTTATTCAATCGCCTTTAAGCAACGTACATACGAACAAACGTGTATGTATGTATGTATGTATGTATGTATGTATGTATGTATCTATCTATCTATCTATCTATATTACGTACATACATATAGATGTTTGTGTATATGTGCGTATGCATGCAGTGTTTTATATATTGACGTAGCGTTAGCGTCTAATTCATTATATCCATATATTTATATATCACTTGAAATGAAATTATTCTATTTCATTGAGCCATTGGCTATATTTGACACAGAAAGCATTATTCTAATTAAATTCGCGATATATATATAAATATATATTTCTCTTATTGTCATACATACACTCACACACTCACACACACGCACACACACATACATACCCTCTCACTCAGACACACACATCTATATACACATCCACACACCCACACACATATATGGTCCTATAAAATATGTTTATCTATCTATCTATCTATCTATCTATCTCTGTTCCTTTAATATGAATGGTATTATTATCATATATATATATATATATATATATATATATATATATATATATATATATATATGTGTGTGTGTGTGTGTGTGTGTGTGTGTGTGTATGTAAAACTACTATAAGAGAACCAAGTGGTATTTAGTCCGTATTTAGGCTCTGAGTTCAAATTTTGCCGGGGTCGACTTTGCCTTTCATCCTTTCGGAGTAGATAAAAAGAAGTATCAGTTGGACTGCGGGGTCATTGTGATCGACTTAACCCCCTCCCCTCAAATTGCTAGCTTTGTGCCAAACTTCGGAACCAACATATAATTTATTCGGAGTTCAAATTCCACTGAGGTCAACCTTGCCTTTTGTCTTTTATCAGGGTCGATAAAATAAGTACCAGTTGTGTACTAGGGTCGATGTAATCCATTCACATCCTACCCCAAAACCGCTGGCTTTGTGCCAAACTTTATAAACCAATATTAACTTTATTCATTGATGTTGTATATTATAACAATTTCTAAATATATTCTCTACCAGTTTATTCATATTTTATTTCTTTTTCTCTCTTTCTTCTTATTCTCAATTAATCTTAATTGTAATTGTCAGTTCTATAATCATAATTGAATCCCACAGAAATCGTAAATTTAAGAAAATCTCCATTCAAATGTGGGTTTGGTTCATCTTCATAAAACCGATCCCAAATGCTCTATACGTTATTTTTTTATTGGCAAAAATCTTCCAGTTGGTTGATTAATCTGTCAGCTGAAACATTAGTTTCTAGTAACATCCACACACACACACACACACACACACACACACACACAAATATGCACACACACACAAATATGCACACACACACACACACACGCATGCAATTCTAAAAAAAAAATCCTTTTTTGCGTTCGCTGCTGTAGCTCTTTGCTTGAAGATCGAAACCTCTCGATGTTACCATTTATTCATTAACTAATTCGTTAACAGATTAAATGGTCACAGTTGTAAACATATAATCTGGATAGAGAATTTGCCGGTTCCGTAGTAATTCTCTATAAGCCGATTTTGAATTAATGCATTTTCCCTGTTAATCTGATGTTATTTAGATGTTAAATACGTACATATTATTTCTCTTTTCCTGTTTCTCTTCCCCTCTCCCCCTCTCCCTCTCTCCCTCTCGCCTTCTCTCTCTTCCCGTTTACATACTTTGTGAGTAAATGACTAAGTGACCATCTGGATAAGCCAGGACATTTAGAAAAAAAAAGAAATCAATCAACTGAAATCGCACATTGCAAATCCATTCTGTAAATTGGAACAGTAAAAATATGCAAGACTTCTCTCAAGTTCGAGATGTGACATTGATCTTGTAATCTACATTCCAGCGACGAAGCTTTGTACGTTTGTTAGAAACCAGCTCCTTCCTCAGACGAAGAATTGATACAAAAGCAGAAGCGAACATAAATACATACAAACATGTATAGCACACACACACACACACACACACACACACACACACACACACACACACACACACACACACACACACACACACTCATAAACACACGCACATACATACGAGGGTGGCTGAAAAGTTCGCAGGCTGACTATCTTACTTGCCTTAATTTCAACTCTTTAAAAAATTTTAATTAATAACTCCAATGTTCCTTTTCAAGTAATCTGACATCTGAATGTTTAAAGAAGACATCAAACGTAACTTGTAGGGATTTCTCTTGAAAATGGACAAAATTTGGCATCGTGGTAAATATATATATATATATATATATATATATATATATATATATATATATATATATATATATATATGTCCAATCCTTGTTATTGGATTGGAATGCAAAGCTCTTACCACAGATAACTCTTAACACTATTGACAATTTTCAGCTTTTGCGACAATACCGTAATTATTTCTTGAGTATGAAATCCAATTTAAAATCCTGACAATTGATATTAAATACAGATATTAATGTCTCTTCAGACCACCAGTAGAGAAACAGCATATGTTGCATGATTCTCAGTACACTGTCTTGCGGCGATGATCCATTATTTATTTACTTTGCATCGCATAGCCCTGTGTGGTAAACAAGACCTACACTAGAAAGGCAACCTCTAGTTACAAACTGAATGTTAGAACGAATTGTGGTCGAAGTTATGTTGTGTACATATATACATTTAACACTTTCGTTAAAAGAAACGAAACCTCATATATATTTATACAGATGAGATGAAGTTTCATTTCCTTGCGTCTCGTTTAAACGTCGTGCATTAAATCTGATTCTCTGCAACATACTTGGGCTCATTCACACACACACACACACACACACACACACACACACGCACACACACACACACACGCGCACGAACGAACGCACGAACACACACAAACATGACCTTGTGGTTAGGTTTTTTTTACCTTACACTTATTAGATCGTAGGTTCGATTCCCAGACGGGCGCCACGTTGTGTTCTTGAGGAAAACACTTCATTTCATGTTGCTCCAAACCCCTTTCGAACAAGACGAAATGTTGGTTTGCTCGCCTAACCAGCGCGGTTGCGTCATTGGATGGCCAAAACGATGCAAAGTGCACTGTGACCAGCGATGGTAACAGCATCTGAAAGTCTGTTCAGTCACATGATCATGTGATATATATATTGTGTATATCGATGTATATATATATATATATATATATATATATATATATATATATATATATATATATATATATATATATATATATATATATATAAGTGTGATATCCATGTGATACACATATGGCTGTGTGTGTGTCTTTGTGTCTGTGGTTGTGTTTACGTCGCCATGAATTAGTGATTCGGCAAATGACACCGATAGAATAAGTACCAGGTTTTACATCTACCAAATTCATTTCAGAATGTTTTGGTAGGACCAAGCTGTGGGACTGAACCTGAAACTAAATAGTTGGCAAGCGAGTTTCTTAACCACATAGCAATTCCAGCACCTGTTTTTATATATTTCATATCTTTTTTGTGTTTTATAATTATTTTGCTCATTATTTTACTATTAATATTAATATTTTTTCTTCTTCCCTAGACAACTACAATCCTTCATACTCGTTTCATTTTAAAACATTTCTTTTTGACGTTTTTCAAATCTCCGGATAAGTTTTTATTTTTTCATTTCTAGCAACGCGTCTCACTTCCCTGTATTTTGTTCTCCTCACTTACTGCGTCTGTCATTTTCTTCTCTCTCCATCTCGCAATTCTTCCTAACCGTTTCATATTTAATAATTTCTTTTTGACGATTTCCATCTCCTTTAACAATGCTTCTCACTCTGTCTTCCACCTTGCTCTCCAGCTTCCGTCTGCCATTTTCCTTCTTTTTCCATCTTACATTTCTCCCCTCTTCTTTTTTTGTTATATCTAATTTACAACACATTCTTATGATTTTTTCTCACCTCTGCCTGTTCTTCGTAACGAATTATCCTTCTGATTGTTATAAAACATATTTCGTAAAATTCAAAAACTTATTCTTTTATATGAATGATTAATTTTCTCAGAGTGTACAAAAGTTAAAATAACTTGGCCAGGTTGTAAGGAAACAATAACTATAATTTAATACTACTCTGACACTAAAATGTGTCTCAATACATTTTATTCTTCACAGATAAAAACAATAGAAACAAGTCAAGTCCGCATCTGAATAGGTTGAACACAAATATTCGTTTCTACTCTAGGCACAAGGCCCGAAGTTTTGGGGGAAGGTCGATTATATTGACCTCAGTACGTAACTGGTACATATGTTTTCGGTTTCTTTTGTTGAACCACTAAGCTACGAGGACATAATGAAGCATCAGTGGTTGTCAAGCAATGGGAAGATGGGAAACACAGGCACGAAATACAAAGATCAAAAACAGACACACGTATATACTTACTGTATATATATGCATGTATACACACACACATGCATATTTATATATACAGGATTAGCCAAAAGTCACCTGACAGTAAATCAAAACCATTTAATTCGAAGATTTATTTATGTTTAACAACTGAATTAATTTAATAAAAGCATCTAAATATGAAACATCATGAAAATTGTTCAAACTGAAGTCCTTGAGCGACAATTTTTTCCATTCGAGTCAATAGAGAATTACAGATAGAATTTATGGAATT
>NC_142952.1:3114471-3121971 GCF_046866305.1 Octopus bimaculoides
CTTATGCTTCTTGCTTAGAACATAATAGATTGAAGCAACCACAACCACCACCACCGCCACTACAACAACAACAACAACAGAAGCAACGAAAACATCAACAATAAAAACAGGAACGACAACAACAACGACATAAACAACGGCAATAACGTTAATACAATTTCAAGACATCGAAAAAAATATATATATATAAAAGCCATGACAAGAGCAGTAAAAAGAAATAAAATAAAAACAACAGAAACTACAACAACAACACTTGTAATAGCAATGACAACAACAATAAAAAAAAGACAATAATGATAAGAATAAAAAACAGCAGCAGCAACGGAAACGAAATTCAATATGGCAGCATTTGTAAGCAAAACCTTCTCACGAAATTCTAGTTATTGCGATTGGCATTACGTAATAGAAAAATGTGGAAGGACACAGTTTAGGAAGGATAACAAAAGAAGAAAAATTACAGCAAAAAATATGAATTAAAAAAATAATTGAATAATTATAAAAAAAAAATTACTATAAAAAAAATAAACTGTGATGATATTAATAATAATGCTTTCGGTTATTGTCAGAATGGTGGTGGAAGTGGTAACGGTGGTGCAACGAGTACAAAGATACATGAGAAAAAGCGGTCGATGCAATGATGGTTTATATTTTACATCGTATATTGATTGCATGGAAACAACATGCAAAATAAAAATACCATGGAATATATATATATATATAGAGAGAGAGAGAGAGAGCGTTGCTCGAAACGTAGAACCATCTTTCTTTTCTTCCCTCAGCGTCTGCTAATACTTTGCATGTACCACGTCCTCGCGTTGTTGTTTTTCTCTTCTGTTTGTTCTCCGCTTTTTTTTATTTACTATATATATATATATATATATATATATATATATATATATATATATATATATATATATACATTACGTATGTGTTTATATATATATATATATATATATATATATACATACATACATACATACATACGTATATATGTATGTATGAATGCATGTATATGCATATATTAATCAATAAATGAATGACAAAAGAACAGGAGTTGCGTAATCACTTACATTAATTTACAGCTGTTTTTGATATAGGAAGCCTGCATAAGTATATTAGATTTCAGCAACTGGTTATTAGCAAAGCAACGGAAAGGCGGAGTTATGCATAAATAAACATACATACATACATGCATAGACGCATACATACCTATATACTCACCTACATATCTACATAAATACATACGTACACACACACACACACACACATACAGACATGATGGTAGTCTTCGGTAGCCAAGGAAAGACAATTCTGCAATTTCTTGCCGAACTAGCTGGCAAAAATGTCTTGTTTAACAAATGTATGTGCTGCCAATTAGCTCACCCCTTCCATTAAATTCACGTTGCGTTCAGGTGTTGGACGAGGATCGCAAAGCAATATGAGATGCAACGATCTGCTTGAAGAAACAAAGCATCACCCGGCTCGCGAACTGAAACCGCGATCTCGCGATCGTGAGCGAAACACTCTGACCACTAGGCCACGCGTCTTCACCACATACATATACATACATACATAATACACACTTATTATTATTATTATTATTATTATTATTATTATTATTATTATTATTATCATCGTCATGCTTTCTACCAGAGGGCTTTGGTGAATTTCATTGCCCCCCTCCCCTACACGCAACTAGTGCTTATTTCATCGACCTCGGCGGAATTCGATCCCAGAAGCTAAGAGCCGGAAGTAATACCGCAAAGTATTTTGCTCGACATGCAAATGACTCGTCCCGCTCACCACCCTCAATAATGGCTGTAAAGTTTTGCACAAGGCCAGCAACTTTAGGGATGAGTGTAAGTTGAATGCATCGACCCCCTAGTACTTGACGGATATTTCTTTCATCGAGCCCAAGATTGTGAAGGGCAAAGCCGACCTCGGCGAAATTTGAATTGCCACTCTCAATAATGAGTGAGTCTTGCCAATTTAAAACAATAACAACAACAGCCGCATTAACAATAGCCAATCAAATAAATGGAATATAAATACAAATGTAATTAATATGGGATGAGAGAAATATTTAAGAACAGGAAATTCTAAAGGTGGAAATCGTGTCCAAGAGAATCTGAAACTGGTTATAGTTAAAGATTTTAAGACAATCGATCTTTAAACAATGATTTAAAGAAATTCATTGAAACTCTATTTATTCCAGTGATAATTTATAGCCATTCATAAAAGCTAAATTAACTACGAAACCCGAATAGGAAAGCAGGATAAATAATGGCTTCATTTAGAATATATCAGCTAAAATTTAATATGGAAGGATGATATTATCGTGAATGCAGGATGGTAGGAGATCTTATGCAACAATATTTTTAGAAAAGTTCAGGGTAGGACTATAAAAAGAAAAAATATCTAGTAAGGAATCGTTATACATTATTAAAAAAAAAATTAAGTCTACACTTATAAATCAGAAGTTTGAGGAAGATATGAAGTAAAAGCTGAATGAGCAACAGAAATTGTGAAACAGCAAAAGACAAAGCTAAGATTATAATTATAGAATGTTGTGGGAAAGTAATGGCGAGAGAAACACCTAGATGGACGGTACATTCAAAAGCTGAACAGGGTGGAAGAAGGGTAGGAACATTAGCCAATTGGGTTGAGAAGCACACAACTTAAAGCTGAGACTGACAGCTTCTTGATTCGACACAGAGTAATAATCGCCCCCCACCCAACAGGAAGCACCAGACATATAGCATGTAGTAGGATATTGTAGGGTGGAGGTAGGGATGATGACATAGTGGGGGTATGATAAAGATGAGGGGTAGACATGATGGAAGTATAATGGTTGCGTGGTGGTGGTATGGAGGAGGTATTTGTAAGCACGGAATTGAAACGTAGAAATACGGTGAAAGCATAATGGAGGCATGATGGACGTGAAGTGTGGCCATGGGGGAAGTCTGATAGAGGTATGACGGACGTATGGTGAAGATGTGGTGGCGTCATGCTGGAGTTAGAGAGGAGTTGTCGTGGATGTGTGTAGGAGGTACGACGGTATCATCGTGGAGGTGTAGCAGTGATATGGCAGTATCATGGATGTACGGAGGAGATTTTGTAAGTATGAAGATAAAGTGGAGACATAGAATATCAATAACGGAAATAGGATAAAAATGGATGTTTGGTAGAGATATGATGGAGACGCCATTGAGTGGCACTAAAAGAATGGTAGACATGCGCTGGAGGTATAATGGGTGCAGGCTGGAGAGATGTCGGGTGGATGGTGGAGACATGTTGGAGGGATGGTAGAGGAGAGGTGATGGAAGCATGCAGAAGATATCACAGTATACCAAGGCAGTTGAATCGTTATGTAACGAAAATACTTAAGAGTTTTTCGGAATTTTTTCCATTATTATTGATTACCTGTCACAAAATTACAATCAAGTGAACTGTTCTCAGCCGCGCAGTAAAAGTTTAACGAGTCAAAGAATGCATGTGTGTGTGTGTGTGTGTGTGTGTGTGTGTGTGTGTGTGTGTGTGTGTGTGTACATATACAAACATGTATATACACTCAAACACGCATGAATAATATGGGTGAGTCTATGTATGCAGGTGTATACATATACACGTACATACATACATATATACATATGTGCGTTTGTGTGTGCAAATGTATATATGTATGTGTATACACACACACATACATACATATATATATATATATATATATATATATACGTGTGCGTATGTACTTATATATTTCTGCGTATATATGATTAAACTTACGTAAATATGTACAACTACACGTATATGTGTGTATATATATATATATATATATATATATATATATATATATATATATATATATATATATATATATATATATATATATATATATATGCGCGTGTGCATGTATAAATATAAATACATATTCTTTTATTCTTTTACTTGTTTCAGTCTTTTGACTGTGGCCATGCTGGAGCACCGCCTTTAGTCGAGGACATCGACCCCAGGACTTATTCTTTGGAAGCCTAGTACTTATTCTTTCGGTCTCTTTTGCCGAACCGCTAAGTTACAGGGACATAAACACACCAGCATCAGTTGTCAAGCGATGTTGGGGGGACAAACATAGACATACAAACACATACACACATACATATATATATACATATATACGACAGGCTTCTTTCAGTTTCCGTCTACCAAATCCACTCACAAGGCATTGGTCGGCCCGAGGCTATAGTAGAAAACACTTGCCCAAGATGCCACGCAGTGGGACTGAACACGAGACCAAGTGGTTGGTAAGCAAGCTACTTACCACACAGCCACTCCTAAATAAGTATATATATATATATATATATATATATATATATATATATATATATATATATATATATATAGTGTATACATACACACACACCCAACGCACACACATATGTATGACGTAATAGATGAATAAACAAACGAAAAAATGAATGAATAAATGAATGAAGGATTTTAATGGAGAGAAGGATGCGAAGATAAGTTGTGGACGAATGACGAGATAAACCACCGATGAATGTCTCTCTCTCTCTCTCTCTCTCTCTCTCTCTCTCTCTCTCTCTCTCTCTCTCTCTCCATATATATCTATGTATGTATGAATGTATCTATCTATCTATCTATCTATCTATCTATCTATCTATCTATCTGGAAATAACAGTCGATAATACGATGATATATATATGTGTATATATATATATATATATATATATATATATATATATATATATATACATACATATATATATATATATATATATATATATATATATATATATATATATATATATATATATATATATATATATATATATATACACACACATATGCATGCACACACACGCATATATTCAGACATGAGATTGCTCTATAGCATGTGTTTGAAAAACTGTAAACTGCGAAAGTGCTTAACACAATACGAAAACTTCCTTCCAAAATGTTCGTGTCATTTTGTTTTAAGTCATTAAGAAAATCTGTCTGTAAATATTGTTAATGCATGATTCTGTTATCTTATTATTACTACTACTACCAGTTGTAGTAGTAGTAGTAGTAGTGTCTATTCTAAAGTGTTGAGAAATATATATATATATATATATATATATATATATATATGTGTGTGTGTGTGTGTGTGTGTGTGTGTGTGTGTGTGTGTGTGTGTGTGTGTGTGTGTGTGTGTGTGTATATTAGCTTTGTGATTATTTTTGGGAGAAAACATATTTGTTCACGTTGCCTACAAACAGAGAAATGGCTTCGAACATTCCAGGCCACGCCTCCAACACCCACAAAGGACATTGATAAAGAACAAGTTAACACTTTTCAGAAACAGAGAACAAAACAAAAAGAAACAAAAAAAAAGAATACAAAAACAAGAGAATAATAATTTAATTACGCAAAAAAATATTAATGTCGACCTCGAATATTAATATTCTAAGAACCAGTGGAAAATGTTTGCAACAACAAAAACAGCAGCAGTACTGTCGCCTTCACGTACGCTTTGTCAAACGAAAATATTTTTGCTGTTTCGCACAATAACAACACTTGCTTAATTTTTAATACAATACGGAACGTTGGAATGTGAAACTTTATCCTGAAAAGGAGTCAATACAGGCAAGATGCGTTTGTTAAAACAGCTTGTCTTTGTTTGACGATTGTATAAAAGATGGAAATGGCGCTGATCATTGTTTCAAATGACTAAAATAAGTAAGCGAAAATATGTCTCGTAAAAAAATGCAGGCTTTCAAATTTCGTTGAAAGAATAACTGAAAGAAGCCTACGTCATGTGTCTTGAGAGAAATGGTCTCTTTTGAATCGAGACAGAAAGTATGGTTCCGCTTGTGTCGTATTGAATACCCAAATTGTAAACCAGATATAGGCTGGAATATTACCATCCCGTATTTCTGTGCGCAAATATTTGAGGACAGATACAAAATGTCAAAGGTCAGGGATATTGGTTACAATATTCATCCCTAGGTTGCTGTAACTTTTGTATTGTCGTATGACCGGATACTCAGTGTAGGAGTGACAAAGAGTAGCATGTTATCGAAAGAAATCAGAGTGCACTAATGACCTTCGAAAAACACAAGGCCACACCAGAAGTGTAGCATAAACACACATAAACACCGAGTGAGAGAGATTGAGAGAGAGAGAGGGGGGGAAGAGAGAGAAGAAGAGAAGGAGAGAAAGAAAGGGGGAGGAGAGTACGAGAGAGACATCAAAACGTCTGATGTCAATTAAGTCAGCGTTGAATCTGCGTGGCCAAAAAGGCGAGGCATAAAGGCATGCATCAAAGCGGCAATGCCAAAACATCTCCCATCACTTTACGTGATTTGTTCTTTATGGATGCCATAAACTTTTGAAAAGCCCGAATAAGTGATCAATTTATTTCTTAATACAATAAAAGTGTCTTATAGTAATATTGGAATGGAAAGTGGTATATTAAAATGGGCGATTTTTAACCAAGAAGAGTGAAAAGAAATCCCATTTTAATGGAATAATCTTATAGGAAGAACACATTTTATAATCTGACGGCCATGAATGAAAGAATCTAGAAATACTGGAACTTGATATTGTGTATGAGAAAATGAAGGAGAAAAAATGGAAACTATATATATGTGAAAAGATTAAGTTGAGAACTGAAGCGTAAACATAATTGAAAGAATTCAATAAAAATAATCACAATGTAGGTGGTGGTCATTGTGGGTTGTATTGCATTGGACCAAAGATGAAATAGATGCATTAAGCAGAAAGATGAGAAGACCGGTAACTGTGCATCAAGCATTTCATGTAAAGATCAATGTCAGACGATTGTACAGGAAATGAAAGACTGGAAGGAGAGAACCTAGCATTTCTAATTGTGTGAATGGAGAACAAAGGTTAGTAAAGCAGTAAGCTTGTGAAGAATTAACTACTCAAAATATTCTGTTATGGAATTAAGACTTAGTTGTGTTGAATTTGAAGAGAGATGAACGCAGGCAAATTCAGGATAGTTTGTAAAAGAAAGGTAACAGCAAGTGCTAGAAGAAGTGAAGCTACATAGAAATTTCCACAGAGATACCAAGGATAGACATAAACCACCACCGGTCATGGAAATAGCTCAGGGGAAGAGATTTAAAGGGAGAAACGATGAGTTTGTTGGTAGCTGCTCAAGACCAAGTTCTAAACATCAATTCATTTTAACGAACAAGTGTCGCCTACACTATCAGCTCTTGGAAGGTATTGGTCATTCGATTGCAGGTTGCAAAATGTTAGTTCATAAAGAATACAAACGACGTCGTGATACGGTCAGTTTGAACTCACGACTCTTTCTAGAATAAATGTCTACAGTTCTTCAGACAATTATGGATCAGAAAAAGTTCTAAGTGAACCTGGATTGCAGGATCTTGACATCCAGACAATCAATTGAAAACACCATAGACCGGATATCATTATTGTATGCTGGGAGGGTTATTATGCACATAATAA
>NC_142952.1:3124471-3129471 GCF_046866305.1 Octopus bimaculoides
AAAAGGAATTGACACAAAACATTGCAGCCCTTTGAAGTTTCCGTGTGTGTTTTACGAATCGTAAAGTACTCGCCAGTGATTGGAGATCTTAGAACCAGCTGACAACTTTGATGTTACCTGTACCTAAGGCAGCGAGCTGGCAAAATCATTAGAACGTCTGGCTTAAAGCTTAGCGGCATTTCGTCCGTCTTTACGTTCTGGACCAAGTTATGTTAATTTCATCTTCCTTCACTTGCTATAGTAAGACACGCAAAACCATACGATATCATTTCCAGGAGATGTCGACTCTGCTCTGAAGAATCCTTGTCTATTCTGTGGACCAATGAGAAGATCAGTAATAAAATTTCTGAAAGACTCTCAAGATGCCTACATGCATATAAATGTATTTTCGTACAATGCAGAGTGAATGAATTTGAGTCATTGTTAACATAATTTACTTTAAGGCATGGATGAATTACGCTTAGCTTTAGAGGTGACAATGAAGGTTCGAAATCTGACGCTAGGCACCACAACGAAAGTATCCTCTCGAGGTACAGCGTGTCCGTCCTACTCTTTCTAATCTCACTGAACTCTCTCTCTCCCCCCCTCTCTCTCTCTCTCCCCCCCTCTCTCTCTCTCCCCCTCCCCCTCTCCCCATCTCCCCCTCTATCTCCCCTCCCCCTCTTCCCTCCCCCTCTCTCCCCCTCTTCCCTCCCCCTCTCTCCCCCTCTCCCCCCTCTCCCCCTCTCCCCCTCTCCCCCTCTCCCCCTCTCCCCCTCTCCCCCTCTCCCCCTCTCCCCCTCCCCCCCTCTCTCCCCCCTCTCTCCCCCCTCTCTCCCTCTCTCTCTCCCCTCCCCATCCCCCCTCCCCTCCCCTCTCTCTCCCTCTCTCCCCTCTCTCTCCCCCCTCTCTCCCCCTCTCTCTCCCCCTCTCTCCCCCCCTCTCTCCCCCCTCTCTCCCCCCTCTCTCCCCCTCTCTCCCCTCTCTCCCCCATCTCTCCCCCTCTCCCCCTCCCCTCTCTTCCCCCTCCCCTCCCCTCTCCCCCTCCCCTCCCCTCTCCCCCTCTCCCCCTCTCTCTCACCTCTTCACAAAACACAGCAGCTATAGGAATGGGTCCAATAACATTTGTTCGTTTATTCTTTTACTTGTTTCAGTCATTTGACTGCGGCCATGCTGGAGCATCACCTTCAGTCAAACAAATCGATCCCAGGACTTATTTTTTGTAAGCCTAGTACTTATTTTATCGGTCTCTTCTGCCGAACTATGCATATATATATATATATATATATATATATATATATATATATATATATATATATATATATATATATATATACATAAATAAATAAATGTTTCCTTCTCGAGCCATGCAAGGGTCATAAGGGCCGGTCTCCCGGTTTCCATGGCGTGCGTGTATATTCCCCTCCTTGGACGAGGCGCTGGTCCCTCGCTGCGTTACTAATTTTTGTCAGCTGAGTGAACTGGAACAACGTGAAATGAAGTGTTTTGCCCAAGAACACAACGCAACGCCCGCTCCAAGAATCGAAACCACAATCTCACTATTACGAGTACAACATCCTAACCACTAAGCCATACGCCTCGACAATACATACATACATACATACATATATATATATATATATATATATATATATATATATATATGTGTGTGTGTGTGTGTGTGTGTGTGTGTGTGTGTGTGTACACATACGTATACGTAGGCACACACACAAACACATACACACACTTCCGGTATAGTTATTATTCATTTTGCGGTACGAAGAAAAGCCATAACCGTGTTGAGAAGTGCGAAGAGTATCCGACTTATATTTTGCACGACACCTTTTATTTCTGTTCAGATCTTAATCATTTCCGCCTTACGGGTTCAGAATAGGATTCCATACAGGATTGCTAAGGAATAATTCTATAAGACTGAAACAGATAGAAAAGATACACACTCACAGAAAAAAAAAAACGAATGATAAAAATAAAAATAATTATAATAGATAAAATAAACAATATCATGATGACTAACCTGCTGAAGATCGGCGTCCTATCCCGGAGGAGGCATGTCTGCTACTTCAATCTCTGCTCTTCTTTCTCTATCTCTATCTTTCTGTTACTCTTTGTGGAAAATCGTGAAACCCTCAGACAATGAGAATGTGATGTGATTACACGAAATCCGAAATAGTGTAAAAAAAAAAAAAAAAAAAACAGGAAAGAAAGAAAAAGAGAAAGATTCTGTTTAGCTTATCTGAAAGATAGAAAAAGAAAGTAAAGAAGGGAAAAAATTAAAAGATGTCTATAATAGGTGACAAATATGGTAATCCTCTATATTATAGGCACGAAACCTGAAGAGATGAATATAACCGTGTTTCGAGACAGACGATAATCAATAACCATTTCGGTAGAGTGAAGCTGATTTATAACCACCTAGATACTAACTCCTCCTCCTCCTCCTCCTCCTCCTCCTCCTCCTCCTCCTCCTCCTCCTCCTCCTCCTCCTCTTCCTCCTCCTCCTCCTCCTCCTCCTCCTCCTCCTCCTCCTCTTCCTCCTCCTCCTCCTCCTCCTCCTCCTCCTCCTCCTCCTCTTCCTCCTACTACTACTGAAGGCACAAGGTCTTAAAATTTTGGGGGAGGGGTATAGTCGATTACATCGACCCCCAGTACTTGACTGGTACTTAATTTATCGACCCCGAAAGGATGAAAGGCGAAGTCAAACTCAGAACGGAGAGTCAGACGAAATAGCGCTGAGCATTTCGCCCGGGGGGTGCTGACGATTCTGCCAGCTCGCCGCCTTAATAAAAAAATTTTTCTACTATAAGCACGAGGCCCGGATTTTTTGGAGAGGGAGATAGTCGATCACACTGACCCCAGTGTTACACTGGTACTTAATTTATCTACCCCGAAATGATGAAAGGCTAAGTCGACCTCGATGGAAATTGAACTGAGGACTGAGATCGAAATACCGCTAAGGATTTCGCCCGACGCTTTAACAATTCTACCAGCTCGCCGCCTATTTGGTGGATTGTTTGGCTTTCAAAAATTCGAGCCTGGCTACTTGATACCTTAAAAGGTTACTTGATGCATTAAAAAACGTAAGGTCTGGTTATTTGACAGATAAAAGTTATTTCAATCAAGATTCGAACCGTCAGACATTTTACCCACTCGACCAGGTACAGATTTAAGAGAATAAACAAGTTGTATGAGAAACAAAGTATTAATGAGAAAATAAAAATTAATGAGGGGATTAACGAACGTTAAAATTGATGACGGATGGAATTAACGAACAAAATAATTAATAATTAAAGATAGAAGTAATTAAACTAAATGTATTATCAGTCGATGTCTCTGCAATTCTGGGTTTGTCCTAGGAATTTCATTGGACATTCGATGTTTGTCAAACGTATCTTTTATTTAAAACTAGCTGACCCTAGTTATACTACTCGTTCGCCTACTCCGTGATTTTGAACATATATATATATATATATATATATATATATATATATATATATATATATATATATATATATATGCATACACACACATATACATACATATATATGTATATATTTATAAATGAATATATATGTATGTATGTATGTATGTATATATATATATATATATAATCAACCAACACTGCATGGTGTGAAGTAAACTTCGTATTAAAACACAACTTGGGAAAGTTCATGACTGCTTTTTAACTGACTTTCCCCGCCAAGGAGATTGTTTGTAGTACAGAAGATAAGTGAATCACGCTTGTCCATATTTAATGTGATTGGGATACATTAAGATAACACGAGCAATGTCAGATAAAACATCTTAAGGTTGTTCCAAAAGTACATTTATAACATCAAAGCAATCCAGTATCAATTCGGTAATAATTATCTATCTATCTATCTATCTATCCATCTATCCATCTATCTATCTATCTATCTATCTATCTATCTATCTATTTATCTATTCTAGACACGCGCTGAGAGTGCGACATCTCCGGCTCTACGTAGACGACGGTGAACAGGTGTGGTCGCCGTTTGTGAGGCGCGCTTTCCCACAGCTCGTCTCCATGACCGAACTGCAGTCGTGGATTAAAAAGAGGCCGAGGAAGGGCGAATGGCACCGCGAGTGTCGCGGCACTATCATGGACTCGACATCTCGTCCAACGCTCCAAGAATTCTCTAAGTCCGTCTACTGCTTTAGATTGGTACTCCAATCTGAAGACAATGAAATCAACGTTGATCTCGGCAGGATTCGAAGTCAGAACGCAGTGTGCCAAAACAAACGTGTCAATTTATTATGTGAATCTCAGGAAATTCTTTTACTTACTGTATTATTCCCGTAAATTTTAAATATAATTCTACTCTACTATTGTATATTTTGGATTTATATTTAAATTTTCCTTTTCATTTATATAATAAATATAATTTTTGGTTTTGTTTTCATTTTTTATATAGTTTGCTTTTCTTTATATTTATTTAAGAATGCTTAACTTTTTATTGAAAGAGTAAACGAATTCAACTACACAGACATAAGAAAATTAAAAATGTCTGAGATGCCACGTAGTGGGACTGAACCTGGAAATGTGTGGTTGAGAAGCAAGTTTCTTATCGTACAGCCACGCCTACAGCTTCTGTTCTTTTATATTTACCGTATATGAATGTATTACTTAGTTTGCAATGTAAATTGCTTTTGCATCTGAAGCTGTGTGGCATTTGTCATCTTCTCTAAGTTACTTCATTAATTTTGATATGAGACGATGTGACTCTGATATATTGAGTAATTCATTCTTTTGATCAATTCCTTTTTTTCCTTCAAATGATATATACAAACTATATGTAAGCTGACTGCTAACAAGCTGTTGACTACGATCCACAGGGTTTCCTTGAATTGATGTGTGTGTGTGTATATGTGTGTGTGTGTGTGTGTGAGTGACAAAAAATTGAATTCCCAAGACTCTCGTGAATTCTCTCAAAGGAAAAACCGAAGTAAATTCAGTGACTTATACCTCTATAATCTTTTTG
>NC_142952.1:3134471-3144471 GCF_046866305.1 Octopus bimaculoides
ACCGCATACACGTAGTTGCATAGCAACCTCTAAAACAACTCGATTGCAACGCAACACCACCAGCTGACTGCCTACATTTTCATCAGTTGCTTCTTACAAGATTATATTTCTGAATTAAGATATAAAAATTTTGCCAAACGATAATAGATTCCTCTGTCATTAACTTCAATCTTTCGTTGTCTTTGAATTGACGCTACCTTTTAATTCTTTCTAACTCCTCCAGTTTAATTAACGACAAATTCTCTCTGAACTTGCATGGAACAAGCAGATGAAAATGAGAGTTCTATTGACTATTTGTCAAAATAAAATTTATCTCCCCACCGCTAACCACCGCCTTTCTTGAATTTTCTTCAAAAGCAGACAAGGTTGTGCAACAGATGCCGCAGGCATAGCTTCTTGGCTAAGAAGTTCGCTCTGCTACTACTAAATGGTTTCGGTTTCAGTCCCACTGCCCGGCACCTTGTCTTCTATGGTCCCCAGGCATCGTATGCTTTGTGAGAGAATGTGGTGGAC
Organism: Octopus bimaculoides; assembly: GCF_046866305.1. Classification (NCBI taxonomy): domain Eukaryota; kingdom Metazoa; phylum Mollusca; class Cephalopoda; order Octopoda; family Octopodidae; genus Octopus; species Octopus bimaculoides. Next base: position 3,134,985 of record NC_142952.1, read on the forward strand.
GGAAACTGTATGGAAGTCCGTCGTATATATATATATATATATATATATATATATATATATATATATATATATATATATATATATAATTAAGGGATCAGCAAATATTTGCTTCACCATATACCGAAGTCCTTGATGAAGGAAATTGATTATTATCAATCATAATCCCGAAACGCGTCTACTGTTAAACGTCGGAATTGGTTAGTTTTTCATTGTTTTTTCTTCTTGTTTTTGCCTTTGTGAGTTACAAGTGATGCTATCTGTGGGATTCTCAGCTTTTTTAGCTGCTATTTCTGAACTTCGGTATATGGTGAAGCAAATATTTGCTGATCCCTTAATTATATTTATAAATATATATGAGCTTTTAAATAAGTTCTCCACCAATAATGGTGCTTTCATACCGATGGGCTTGGTAAAAATTATTAATTGTTAATTGATTTATTAATTAATAAATTGATAATCCTTTACCCTTTTAATTTGTAATATATATATATATATATATATATATATATATATATATATATATATATATATATATATATAATCACCTTATTTTGGAATTGTATGGATAATACCATACTTAATGTTCGGAGTTCAAATTCCGCCGAGGTCAACTTTGTCTTTCTTCTTTTCGGGATCGATAAAATAAGTACCAGTTGAGCAGTGGAGGTCGATGTCATCGACTTACCACCTCCCGCGATGTTGCTGCGATTTGAACTCAGAATGTAAAGAGCGAGAAGAAACGTGCTAACGACTGCTTGTTGTGCCTCGTTTGAGCAATAATGGTTTCGAATTTTGAAAGAAGGCCAATAATTTTAAGAGGAAGCAAAGTTGACTACATAGATCTCAATACAAACTGTTCAGTCAGAAAGCTAAGCCTGCACCTGCCGAACAATGTTGTCTACTTTTAAAGAAAATTAAATGTGAAATGCAATTAATTATACCCTGAAGAGGTGGTAATTAATGACAAAACGCACACCAAGATGCAAAAGTCTGCAGTGTGCACTGACTTGCAGGAGAGACATACAGGGTGGCCCAAAAGTATTTTTACAGTTATTCAACTATCTCTTTCGCATTCATATATTAACAGTTTGGATCTTAATTATAAAAAAAATATGAAACTGTGATTTTCGTCATCATTTTTCGCTTTTTAGTTGACGAGTTATTTAGGATAGGAGAAAGACCGAGTCACATAGACTCACAGGACTGGTTTCCTGGTTTCTGTGGCATATAAATATGCACCTTCGCCCGCAATGGATGGGGTGCCGTTCCGTCGCAGAATTATTCATTTTTGCCAGCTGAGTGACTGGACCAACGTGAAATTAAGCACTTTGTTCAAGAACACAACGCATCACCCGGCTGAAGAATCGAAACTACTATCTTACGATCATGAGTCGAAAACCACTAACCACTTAGTCACATGCCTCCACGACCAATCATTTAATCTTAACCATAATAACCCGGATGATGGGAACGCGGCTATTTTCTTTTGTATTCGTTAATGAATGTGTATGTGTTTATATCTGTCTATGCGAGAATGTATGTGTTTCGATATGAAAACGTATGAATGCATGCATGTATGTATGTATGTATGTATGTATGTATGTATGTATGTATGTATGTATGTGTATGTGTGTTTGTGTGTTTGTGTGTTTGCTGGTGGTGTTGGTGGTGGGGGTTGGGTGTTGTGCAAGTGTGTCAGACTTGCCTTTTATAGCCACATTCTTCAGCATTGTTCCCAGAATCAAAGAACCGTATCAAAGGAAAGAGATAAGAAGGAAAAAAAAGTCTGTTGAACAAAAAAATGCTCGTGGCATTTATTTTGTTTCCTTGCGTATGACTGCCATTAACGGCTTCCAGACACCCACGGATGCATACACAGACACACGGCACACATTCGCACTCTAATTCACACACACACATATATATATATATATATATATAAAGAAACTGCACCGGTATTAGAGTATGGTTGCGATTGAAAAAGTGACTAATCGATGCAGTAGGAACATGTGCAGGTCTATTTGATGCTTTATATATATATATATACATACATATATATATATATATATATATATATATATATATATATATATATATATATATATATATATATGTATATATATATATATATATATATATATATATATATATACATATATATATATGTGTGTGTGTGTGTGTGTGTGTATAAATATACATATATAAATATATATATGTATATATATATATATATATATATATATATATATATATATATATATATATATATATATATATATATATATATATTATATATATATATATATATATATATATATATATATATATATATATATATATATATATATATCAAGGAACTAAATGTAACGCTATGCTACTTTCACACACACACACACATATATATATATATATATATACATATATACATATACACATATATATGTATATATAGTATACATATATATATATATATATATATATATATATATATATATATATATATGTATGTATGTTTATGTATATGTACATATATATATTCATTTTTTTATTGAATTTTCTTCACGGATCAATACATTATATATATATATGTATGTGTGTGTGTGTGTATAAATTGTCGTCTAAATAACGCAAAAATGAAAATAACACTGACATCTCATTTTAACAGATATATTTATCAAAATAACATAAAAATATCTTGAAATACTAAAGAGTAAATTTATTTAATAAAATCGCCAATGACTTCAATGTAGGCCTCCGTGTCGAGTCTGAGACGGTGCTGGAAGATGACTGGAGGCATAACGTCGCCATCATTAGTGATCACTCCAAACACCATGATGTTGACTGGATGTTTGATTTTTTATCACTCTCAGTACATGTCCTCAGATTGACACCCAAACGCTCTGCGATGTTCGTGTTGGAGCTTCCGGCGCGAATGCCAAGCAGTACAGCATGTCGTTTCCAAATTTCTGGCCGAGTGATTTGCGTCGGGGTGCTGTTCTTCTCACAGACGGTGCTCAACTGACCCTACTATACTGTGTAGTCGACAAAATTAAAAACAAACAATGCGCATGCGCGAAATTAAAAATAGAGAATGGAGACAATATATCTATCGCATCCTGTATATTTATATATAGAGAGATATGGATTTATACACATATACATAGATGAACACATACACACACACACACACACACACATGCGTAGATACATACATGCATTAGTTTCTTTTCTTGGTTCTTGGTTTTACAAACCTCCTGCTATCTCCATTCAATCTATGTTAAATTTCCTCAAGCAACAGTATTACTGTACAAAATATTTATAGATTCTGTAATCTACTATGTTTCGTTTCGAAGATTTGGTTTCTATTTCTGTTTGACCGAGTAACAATTTCAAGGCTCCCTCATCGTGCAGTAGTCGATATCTCAATTATATTATTCTTTGGAGAAGTTTTCGGTAAGAGTTATTTTCCACGATAAAGACTGGATAACGCATCAACTGGCAACAGCATCCACCCTGCATCTAATCCTGTTTTCTTTCCTCCGCGCGAAACTTATTTCCCTATAGTATTGTCATGTTTTTTCTCGTTTTATTTTACTTTCTTCCTAAATAACTGTTTTATGTTATCGAAATGTATTGATGTTTTCAATTTCTTTCTCTAGTCACGTGTCTTAATCTTACTTCTTTCTTCAATCCTTGCTTCTCTTTCTATCTCAGTCACCGAGATTTCACTATTTTTTTTACGAGATAATGTGGCTCAGTTGTCTAGCTATATCAACTGTTTAACGACCGTATCCAAAGTTGTGTTGAGACCATTAACGCAGCGGCTCTATCTAAAGGCTTCAAAACTCCGAATCTTTCGTTAATTTTGTCTTTTACAGTTTCTTACTGTTTCTGCCCATTCCTTAAATGAATGATTCCTTACACAAACAACTGTATTTTCTCGTAAATTGCGTTTCGTTAATACATATATATAATTGCGTGTGGGGAGAGTTATTCTCTTTTAGTACCTTATTATTTAACACACTCACCGGTTCGACATATATGTATATATTAATAATAATAATAATAATATGACAACAAAAGAATGAATGAGACCTCAATATTATGTAAATAAAGGAATTTATCTATAGATATATAATATAGGACAATCAGTTAGTTGTTATAATAATACTCAGAGTTTCAGATGCCGGGGTTCAAAAACATCTTCATCAGTTATTAAAACAACTTTTAGCCCCGGCTTCCGAAACTGGGTATTATTATTAAAACTAACTGATTATGCTATATATATAGCATAATCCCTTGTGAGGGAATAATTTGGTTGGCCGAAACTGTGTGGAGACCCGTCGATATATATTTATATATATATATATATATATATATATATATATATATATATATATAAATATGCACATATATATATATATATATATATATATATATACGTATATATATATATATATATATATATATATATATATATATTTAAACATATATATGTGTGTGTATGTGCGTGTTTGTATATCTTCCCATTAAAATACCGTTCATGTTAGAATTCTTCGACTTATAAAGAGAGCATATAACACCCTACATACACAGTACTTGAAGAATCATAAAACTTTAGTATAAGTTTCAAAAAAATACATAAACTCTGACGTCTGAGTTCTTTTATTGAGTTTTGTTTCAAGCCATACAATAAAACCTCGAAAGAAAACGAATAATATGCAAGAGATATATGAATATACGTACACACACACACACACATATATATATATATATATATATATATATATATATATATATATATATATATATATATATAACAGTGTGAAACAGTATTGTTTCATTTATTTGATGGACAGTTTTATTCGGTTCCTCTGTTGTAACAAAATATCAATAAATAATGTTTTGTTTGTGCCACTGAAAATCGAAACCTTTGAGGAATGTTTTCTGTTTTTCATATAACATAATTTATTTATTTATTTATTCAACAGAAGCATAGAAACAAATTAGTAACATTTAAGTTATTTGTCTTTTTTTTATATCGTTTATCCTTTACTTGTTTCTGTCACTGGAGTATGGCCAAGCTAGGGCACCACGGTTTGATCGAATAACTCGACCCCCTCCCTGTAGGTATGTATGGTATTCGTTCTATCGGACATTTTTGTCGAATTGTTAATTTACGAGGGCGGAAATAAATGAACCTCAGTCGTCAAACAGTGAGGGTAACGAATACAGCCATACAGACACATACACACACATATACATTCACACATACATACACACGCATGTATGTGAGACGATTTCTTATAGTTTCCGTCTACCAAATTCACCTACAAAGTGTTGGTCTACCCGGAGATATAGTTGAAGATACTTGTGCAAAGTACCGAACAGTGGAACTGAACCCGATACCATGTGGCTACAATGCGAGCTCCTTAACCACACAGCCATGCCTGCGCCTAAGTAGTCGTAGGAAGAAAGCCATAATAAATCGGTTTCTAATTTTAGCACAAGGCCAGTAACATCGAGGGCGGGTGGGGGCGTAATTCGATTACATCGACCACAGTGTTTAACAAATTCTCATTTTGTCGACCCCGAAAGGATAAAAGACAACGTCGACTTCGGCGGAATTTGAACTCAGAACGTGTAGACGGACGAAATACCGCTAAGCATTTTGCCCGATACGCTAACGATTCTGCCAGCTAATCGCATTAATATGATGCAATATATTGCAATGTAAAGTCTTCGGGTTTTGTTATATTTCGGAAAGAAAGACTATTAACACATTCACCGTTTGTTGTTTGTCAATATTTCTCTCCTTTTCCCTCAAATGAAAACAATCCCCCCAAAAACCGGACGTGAAACGTTGTCTATCGATGGCGTTAGAAATGTCAATGTAAGTATGTTTTGATTGACTTAGGGAATTATGGCGTTTCTAAGACTATGTGTTTCATTTATATAATTTAATCCATTGTATGTTCTTGTGCGTTTTGAAACATATCCTTGTGTATTAGGGTGTCTATTGAAACCGCATGAAGGCGGTTCATTTGCGAATTTATCTGAAAAGAAAATAGAAATGAAAATTCATGTTTTGCTTTGCCGGGTCTTTTCAAGTGAGGTAATTTAAAGAAAGCAATGTAATTCATTGAATAACTGCATTATTCTTTTATTTTAGACAAAGACTTGGAGAATGTAGTAGAACAGCGTTCTATAGGGAATTCTGATGGTTCTATTGATTAACGCACGAAATGCTTGTAAAGAGAGAAGAGGAAAATGTGTCGTATTTTAAGTGGATTACATGTTGCTGTTCTTCATGTGGCGATATGACATTTCAGGCGGTAGTTACGCATGTGAGGGCTCAAGCAAATCAAATATATATGTTTATTTAATGTTCTGCTTTGTGTTTTCCGGATTGATGCACCTAGTCTGAAAAGGTTATCAGAAGCATTTGATTGTGTTTAAATTGATGCTTTATCTAACGGCCAACATTCAATATTTTGGGGATATATTGGTGCATGATTTCTTTTTATAATATAAAATCTACGTCGTTTGTGTTGCGGCCATCCTCTGCAATATTGGAATGTTAGAAATGCATAATTGTGTTGAAAAAAATCTGCTCTTAAATTGATTGGCAATCATTCTTATACAACCAATGCCAGTTTGTCTAATGTTAGATGTGAAGTGGTTAGGCTGATCGTCTCATGATCTGTGGGGTTGATTCTTTGACTGGCTGATGCGTTGTGTCTTCGAGCAAGGCATTTCATTTTACGGTGTACCTTATACAACACGCACGCACACACACACACACACACACACACACACACACACACACACACACACACACACATGTTAATATCGAACTGTGAGAACGAGTGCTCAAATGGATAAGCTTTCTTTTTATTTGTGGGTTAACAAGGTAACCTACGGTTTCAAGCAAGAGAGCTCTCTCAACAATTATAAAGCATATACGTAAGTATTTATATATGTGTATATATGTAAATATATATATATATATATTACATACAAAAACACACACACACATACATAAGCACACATAAGTATATATACATGCAAGACAAAAAGGATATATAAAAAAATAAAGTACACCACTTCAGTTGACTGCTGGAAAAAGGCTTCGATAAAAAAAAAACCTACATAAAACACCAACAACACATTTAATCCTATAAATATTAATGCTCCCAAATGTAGCATCAATCCTTAATATAGATCTTAGAGAAGAGATTTTCGCACTAACAAGAGACCCTGCGTAGTTGTTAAGGAGCACTGAATAAAACTACAGCGAAATTGAGCAACGTTACCAAAACTCTAATAGGAAGAAACAGTAAAACAAAAACATAAATAGAATTAACAATAATTCTAAAACAAAATGCGAAAAAGCTTCTAAAAGTAGAAATTTGAAGTAACAGTCCTGTAGTTATAAAATGATTAATAGAAATTCCATAGAAAAAACCCATTCATCAAATAAGTTTAATATAATTGACAGCTACGTATCTTTCACTCAGCAGCTATTATTAAAGGCTCTACACTTCGCAATATTACATATATTCAACCGGCATATGTAACGACATGTAAATTATAATGCGTGTCAGAGAAGAAAAAATCGATCTTCTTAATGACAAAATATAAATCTAAAAACGTAACACATATCTTTGATGGAAAGGAATTTAAAATATAATTGGCCTATGTCTTAAATTGACTGCAAAATATATTCCACATCATTAAGAGAGAAATCTGTAGAGATGATGGTTCATTAACATCTAAAATCATTAACGGATTATAAGCAAATAAGTTCATTTGAGACGTAACAAAACAATTCAATCCAAAGATCAGGATGTAAAAATTACAGTAAGAAACAAGGTATAGCAAGTTTGTTAGCCGAAACCTTCAGCCTTAACGGTAAAAATATTCCACCTCCAATTTGGACCGGTCAGCTTCAACTCAAGACGTGTTATTAAAAATATACTCATCTTTTAAGCAAATAAATTTCCTGCAAAATCTTACAACGAAGCATCAAGATTTATTAAGAATCAATGGGATCTGGTGGCTTCAGTGAAAGTATTAAGGTGCAAGCGCGTCAGTGTGGTTAGGAAGCTCGCGTTGCAAACATGTTTTTGCGAGTTCAATCTCTCTGCACGTAACTTGGGACAGTGTCTTCTACCATAACCTCGAGCCGCCCGCAGCAATGTCAGCGGATTAGTAAACGGAAACTGAAAGAACCACGTCGTATATATATATATATATATATATATATATATATATATATATATATATATATATATATATATATATATATATATATATATGTGTGTGTGTGTGTGTGTGTGTGTGTGTGTGTGTATGTGTGTGAACATATAAATATATATGTGTGTGTGTGTTTGTGTGTGCATGTGTGTGTGTATGCGTGAGTGAGTGAATGTGTGTATGTATATGTATATATGTGTGCAAAGGCAAAGTGGTTGTGTGTTTTACATGATTCCGTTTCCGTTTATGTATGCATGGGTGTATACATATATTTGTACAAATAATATATACATTATTTAACTTTTATTAGCTTAAAACGCTGAAAGTTTCCAAGTTTAAAAATGCAACGTTACACGTGCACCAGATGTCAGCTATTTTCAAGTTAATACTGAAATAACTAATTTGATGATATTGATGGGGGAAAATGTGATAATTAATTATACTTTGACATATTTAAAGGTCTTTCCATAGGCATACACACACACAGACAAACGCACACACACACACACACACGTACAAAGAAGACAAACACACAAACACACATAACACACACACAAGGGCGTACATACACACATACATGCATACATACAAACATAAATACATGCAAAAACATATATAAATATATACCTACCTACCTACATACATACATACATACATACATACATACATACACGCATTCGCACTTACGAATACACTCTCAAAGACACACACACTTTCGCAGCTTTATACATACCCAGAGACACAATTTGATTTTAAACTGGCTTAAATTGCTCAATTATTTTACGGGCGTTTGGAGATGAGAGTACACAACTGCGAATTAACCAATTAAAAACAAACTGATGAGATTACATCGGTTTATTTTAGCCTTAATTGAATCTTGAATCAGTAACCAATGTTTCAGATGTGTGGGACTCATTAGTCTGCCATGATTGTTGTAGCTGATGACGACGACGATGATGATGATGATGGTGGTGGTGGTGGTAGTGGTGGCGGTGGCGGTAGTGATGATAAGGATGTTGCTCATGGTGGTGTTTTGTGAGGGACGCTGCTGCTTATGAAGATGGTAATTATAGTGTACCTTGTAGGTAGAATTTGATTGAGAGAAAACATGACGTAGCCTAACATCGATCTATCTATCTATCTATCTATCTATCTATCTATCTATCTATCTATCATCTTTCTATTTGTCTGTCTTAATGTGTTCGTGCATTGGTACAATATATATATA
>NC_142952.1:3149471-3179471 GCF_046866305.1 Octopus bimaculoides
ATAACCTGTCTCTGAAAGCATAACCGTTTACGTGGAAATGTAATGTTGTCTGCATATTCTTTTATTCTTTTATTCTTTTATTCTTTCACTTGTCTCAGTCATTTGACTGCGGTCATGGCGGAGAAAATCGACCCCAGTACCTATCCTTTGTGTGCCTAGTACTTATTCTATCGTTTCCCTTTGCCGAACCGCTAAGTTACGAGGACGTAAACACACCAGCATCGTTTGTCAAGTGGGGAGGACAAACGTTCAGCGTTTTGAAGTGCGCTCGATACTCTTTCTGCGAAACACCTTTTCTTGACCGAATAATCACTTGTGACGAAAAGTGGATCTTTTATGATAACCGTAAACGATCAGGTCAATGGCTTGACCATGATGAGTCCCCCAAACATTTCCCAAAGCCAAAGTTGCATCAGCAAAAGATTATGGTGACTGTCTGGTGGTCTGCAATTGGTGTTGTCCATTACAGCTTTCTGGAATCCAATCAGAGCATTACGGCAGAGGTTTACTGCAATCAATTCGCTTAAATGCATGCTCACTTGCAAAAACTGAGACCTTCAAAGCCAAATGTTGCAAGAATCACGCTGCAGGAACTCACAGACTTGGGAGACGAGACTCTACCACATCCGCCATATTCTCCTGACCTTTCACCCACTGACTACCATTTTTTCAAACCATTTAAACACGTTTTTAAGTGATAAAACTTCCAGGTCCAAACCAGAGGTTGAATCAGCTTTCAAAGATTTCTTAACATCAAAGCCAATAAGTTTTTTTTTATCAACGAGGCATAAATAATCTCGTTGATGGATGACCGGGATGCAGAGATGTTCACGGCTCATTCTTTGACTCATCAAAACATTTCTGTTGTTAATTTTTACAGAATAAAATTATGTTTCTGAAATCGGCCATTACCTTCGGAACCACCTAATATTTTCGAACAAGAATTCTAACATTCTATTTGGATCACTATTCTATTTCCCTTACGTTTCATGATATAGTCTGATACCGGAAGCAAATGGAAAATAAAAGCCAAATGGAAAAATCTATTGATATCACACAATCACATATTGCTGGAAGAATATTGTGACACCGTTACTGAATATATTTACAGAACGTTAATTTGGATTCTTCGAGAATAACTGTCACTGTCACACGTCGTATTCTTCTTCCTTTTCCTTGCCCTTGTTTTAATGTATTGTGATTCAAGGATGGTAAACCCTCTGACCTTGTTAATATTCACCTTGTAGCAATCGTGCTTTCCTTTCACTATCCTTATGATGTACGATGAGTGGAAAACGAAATGTTGAGTGTAGAGATATATTTAGGCATATTTAGATCTGGTATTTACATCTTTTTTTTTTAAAAAGAAAAGAAAAAGAAACATGCCGCTCCTGGCAGTATTTTCCAGTGTAAAATGAGAAAGAATGAAAAAAAGAAAAAAAAAGATGAAGAAAGTTAAAAATGCAAAAAGACACAAAGAAATAAAATATTTAAAAAATGCAATTAGGCTCAGGCATGGCTGTGTGGCTAAAGGCTTTTGTAACATCGTGATTCCGGGTTCCGTCTCACTGCACGGCATCTTGAGTAGGCGTTTTCTGCTACTGACCCGGAAATGACTAATGTCTTGAACTGCTGCCATGCTGGGGTACTGCCTTGAACAGTTCACTCTATTAAAGAGACTCCTCTCCGCAGTACTTATTCTATCGATCTCTTTTGCGAAATCTCTAAGTTACTGAGATGTAAATAAACTCAGCAACGGTTCTCAGGCAGTTGGGGACATATACAAGCACACACACACACACACACACACACACACAGACACACACACACACACACACACACACACACACACACACATATATATATATATATATATACAATGGGCTTCCACACAGTTATTGGACGGCTCGGAGCTATTAGTAGAAGGCACTTATCCAAGGTGCCGCGCTGTGGAATTAATCCTGGAATTGCGAAGCTGCAAAGCACGAGCTTCTTTACCATACAGCCATTCCAATTTCGTTGGGCTTCTTTTATCATAGATATTTAAGACACAGTTTGAGATATGAATTCATGGAAAAGAAACTTCTGGAATTCCAACAGAACGGTAATTTTGCAAGTTATGAGTTTTTGCTAAGACGAAAATTTGTGTGATACCTTCGATTTGGATGCGCAACTCATAGAAAAGTTATTCCAGATGCTGTTTTTCGATCACTGATTGTATTTCCACTTATACGGCTTTGTGAATCAACAACATCAGTGTTGTAGAAGATTAAGCGAAAAACAGATCAAATCTCAAAATACACGAACACCATCCTCATTATGCAGTGACTAAAGTTTCTCCGCGAATTAATGGAACTGTTGCTGAAAAGTAGCTCAAACGTCTCACAAAGTCTGACTTAATCGAAGAATTAATCACAGAATATCTTATGAAACTGGAAGAGGGATTTAAAGAAAATTCATGAAGGCGCATGCGTGGCTATGTGGTGAGAAGCTTGCTTCCCAACCACATGGTTATGGGTTCAGTCCCACTGCGTGACACCTTCGGAAGGTGTCTTCTACTATAACCTCGTCGAGCCGACTAAAGCCTTGTGAGTGGATTTGGTAGGCGGAAACTGAAAGAAGACCGTCATACATATGTGTGTATATATCTATGCGTGTGTGTCTTTGTGTGAGTGTGTGTCTGTATCCTACCATCACTGCATCACAACCGGTGTTGATGTTTTTACGCCCCCTTACATCGGGCAAAATGCAAAATGCTTAGCCGCATTTAATGTTCTGAGTTCAAATTCCGCTGAGGTCGACTTTGTCTTTCATTCTTTAAGGGTCGATAAAATAAGTACTAGTTGAGTACTGAGATCGATGTAATTGACTGATCCTCTCCTGGTCATCTGCTAAAAGTTGAAACCAATACAGATCATGTTTTTTCCTAGAAGCTTTAGATTAATTTTATAAAAAAGATCTTATCTTGTAGAAAATGATAATTTCTTAATTATCTGCCGTTGATTATTGAGTACTCACATCGAAGAAATATTTCCCTACATTGTCAAATAATTCTAAAGACAATTGTCCTTGTAAAGTCACCGTATTTGTGTATTAAGGAGTGATTTGTCAAAAGTCTTTTTCTTCTGGGTTTTTTTTCCTCTCTTTTGGTGCATAATTGTTGAGATATTCAATCATATTTTCTTGAATTTTTAGTCGTATTGATTGTCATGGCTGTCATTTGGAACGATTGATGTAGGTCGGGGCAGAAATGTTTTTGCAACAAGACGAAGCTTATGAATTATGCAGTGCGTCGTAGTCACATTGAACAGTTCTTTTGCAATATAATATGAAATTCCGATATCGACCAATCATACTGGTAGCGCGCCATACATTTCACAAGAAATAATATCAACGGAGATATTGTATTCAAATAAAATGCACAAAACTTGAGATAATTAAAAGATAGAATCACTCATTGTTTTTGTCTCCGGTTTTCAGTAAAAAGCAATTCCTCTTGAAACGCATCATTATCAAAATACCTTACAGATGCCATTAGTAAGATGACACTATTACCGACGGTAGAGTCATTCAGATGTTTCGATAAATTTCCGTTCACGAAGCTTTTCAATTAACCGACCTTACATGTAAACCCGCCATTCTATCGATCCAACTTTTGATGGTTTTAGCACGCGGCTACACACAGTTTGTTGCTTTTTGGCGATCAGTACTGATATATATCATTACGCTAAAAGTACATAGGCTGATGTTGGCAAAATGGCCGCAATTGTGTCTCTTTTTCCAAATATTTCATTGACGATCCTAAAATAGTCAACCTGCTTCAGTTTATATATATATATATATATATATATATATATATATATATATATATATATATATATATACAGTAATCCCTCGACTATCGCAGGTGTTACGTTCCAAAAATCCGTGCGTCAGGTAGTATTATGGTATGCTACCAATTCTAGGTTTAAGCATTCCTCGTGTGTGAAAGATTCAAAGGAGCCAGTTGGATGTAATAGCATGGAAATCCTAAGAGTGTGGAGAGAGTTTATAAAAGCTCAAATATATAAAAATAATAAAACAGGGGAGCGTTTACTTACGGAGACAGTGAATTTATATCACCTGAAGAAATACAAACCAGGTCCTATTATACAGGTAAACCGTTGCTTAATACAAATTTAGATCCTGTATATATGTGGAGCTGTGTTGTATTGAAACATGTGTAATGCTCATTAAACAGCAGTCGAATCGTACTCCCTCTTACTTTTGACTCTATTTCTTCTTTCATTTTTAAATATGTGTGTATATATATATATATATATATATATATATATATATATATATATATATATATATATATATATAAGCGCAGGCGTGTGGTAAGTAGCTTGACAACCGATGGTGGCGTGTCTACGGCCCCGTAACTTATATATATATATATATATATACGATGAATTTCGGTTAAGATCAGCCTGTTGAATTTTAGTAAGGTCACGTCGTGAACTTTAGATCATGCCACGTTGTGAACTTCAGTTAACGTCAGGCAATAAATCTCGGCAAAGGTCATGTAGTGAATGTTCGTTAAGATCATGCTGTGAATCTTCGTTAATGTCAGACATTGAAACTTGGTTAATGCCATAAAGTGAATCTTGGTTAATGTCACGCAGTGAATCTTGTATCGTTTACTTACTTCAGTCAATGAAATGCGGCCGTGCTGGAGCGCTGCTTGAAAATTTTTTTGTCGAACAAATCGACGCCTGTAGAAAAATATCTCTTTTGATGAATTACGTAAACAAACCAACACCGATTGTCAAGTGGGGGAGGACACACAAAGTCACACAGACGCATATTTATATGTACGACGGGCTTCTTTCAGTTTCCTTCTACTAAATCCACTCACAAGGCTTTGGTCAGCTCATAACCTCCTAAGAACTGCTACAACTCAGCAGAACTGTGTGTATGTGTGTCTGTGTATGTTGATGTCTGTGTATGTTGATGTCTGTGTTAATATTGCTCAATGCTAAGGCGGCGAACTGGCAGAAAGGTTAGCACGCCGAGCAAAATGTTTCGCGGTATTTCGCCCGTCTTTACAATTCAAATTCTGAATTCAAATTCCGCCGAGGTCGACTTTGCCTTTCATCCTTTCGGGGTCAATAAATTAAGTACCATTTGCGTACTGGGGTCGATCTAATTGACTGGCCCCTCCCCCCAAATTTCGGGCCTTATGCCTAGAGTAGAATAGAATGTTGTCCAATGCTTTCCACACAAGATCTTACCATCAAATCCTGTAATAAGTTCTGAACAGTTATAGATTTCTGATAGTGAACTACAGCATCTGTTATTAGATAAATAAACAGCCATGAATAAAAGTGCATGTATTTTGTCAACGCTAATAGGTCACGAAACATCAACTTTTATATCGACTTACGTTGGTATTTCAGAATGGTTTTACTTTCCTTTTGTTACGTTTTAATATATTTAGCTCAATTTTACTATGTCACGTCGCATTTGTTTTATACCGGTGTTCAGATCGACTTTCTTACGAAGGCATTCAGCAAAACTATTTGCACACGCACACACAACACACACACACACTCGTACATACATAAACACATACGCACACAGACACACACGTACATACATAAACACATACGCACACAGACACACAAATGTACATATACACATATGTACGTATATGGGAAAGAAATTATATCCACTAATGCGGTGTTGAGCACTCATTTAGCTGAACCACTAAGTTACGGGGCCGTAGACACGCCACCATCGGTTGTCAAGCTACTTACCACACGCCTGCGCTTATATATATATATATATATATATATATATATATATATATATATATATATATATAATCATAAATATACAGGGATTAGCAGTAGCCTGCTTCTCCAACATACTGAGAATTCATAAATAGCAGTCAAAGAACTACTGATTCCAAACTACAAATTTTTCTCTAATGGATAGCGATATCTATGGCACACACAGAACAAAAAACAGAAGAGAAGAGTAAAAACAAACCTGCCTTTAGTTAATTGGGTACGACGTTTCACGGTTAAGGGTATGAATTCCCCCATTCCGATCTTCAGCCACAATATTCTAATATGTTTTTTGTTCTGTGTGTGCCATAGATATCGCTATCCATTAGAGAAAAATTTGTAGTTTGGAATCAGTAGTTCTTTGACTGCTATTTCTGAATTCTCAGTATGTTGGAGAAGCAGGGTACTGCTAATCCCTGTATATTTATCATTATAAAATGGTTTTACCGATAAAGGTTTTTTCATACTGAGCTACCCGGCAAAATTGTTAATTATTAATTTTATTACTAATTAACGATTCCCTGCCCTATATATATATATATATATATATATATATATATATATATATATATATATATATATATATATATATATATATATATACATATATATTTATATACATATGACAGTGATAGCACTCTAAAAATACCATCACTATATATATATATATATATATATATAGGTGTGTGCGTTCGTGTCTGTGTTTGTCCCCAATCACCATTTGTGAACCGGTGCTCGTGAGTTTACATCCTCGTAACGTTAGCCGTTCGACAAAATAGTCTGATAGAAAAAGTGCCAAACTCCAGACATCGAAACCAAAAGAACTGGGACCGATTCGTTCGACTAGAATTTCTTCAATGCCTTGTTCCTCCAGAATGGCCGCAGTGTAATAACTGGAACGAGTAAAGGATAAAAGAAATTCGTGTGCATGTGCATGTATATCACAGTGTGTGCGTATATATATGTGTGTGTGTGTATGTGTGTGCGTATATATGTGTGTGCGTGTATGTGTGTGTGTGAGTGGAACTAAAAGTAAAATATTCTATTAAAAATATACAAATTTTCTTCTCTTTGTTTTCTTTTTGCTATCAGTTTCTTTGTCTGTCTGTCTGTCTGTCAGTGTATTTCTCTCTCTTTCTCTCTCACATACACACACACCCAATCATTCACCCACTCTCTCTCTCTCTCTCTCTCTCACGCGCACACACATTTTCCCTTGTCAATGGCATCGTGTTTGTTTTAAGAAAACTAGGACAAAACAAAAGAAAAAATAAACAAAACGAAAATACCAGTAGCAGCAGCAGCAGCAGTAGCAGCAGCAACACGATACAAACAAATCTCAAAGAAAAACGGAAGCTGCCAAAACAAAATGGTGGAATGAAAAATATCAAATTAATATGGTGTATTCTTTTTAATCCTGTCTTCATTGTTTACCAAATTGATAAGCATAACCAGTAAGAACTCAGATATGCTGTTATAAGTGTTCTGTTCTCTCTCTCTCTCTCTCTCTCTCTCTCTATATATATATATATATATATATATAAACAAACATCTGTTTTCTTTATAAGCGCCAAAATGTGTAAATAGATACAAATAGCTAGAATATATAATATATATATATACATATATATATAATATCATATTATATATATATGTCTAAAAAATATATATATATATATACATACACACATATATATACATATATATATATACATAATATGTATATATATTATTTTCTATATATACTATATTTCATATATATATATATATATATATATATCACGTGTATATTTTTATAAACAAACATTTTTTCTTTATAAGCGGCAAAATGTGTAAATAGATACAAATAGTTAGAACACGCGAGCACACACACATACATATATATACATAATATATACTATTTCATATATATATATAGATATGTGTGTGTGTGTGTGTGTGTGTATTCAAATATTGAACAACTGGTCTTTTGATTAAGTCGTCCGCAAAAGCGAAAGATAAAATAAAAACGAAGGCGTTATAGAATCGAGCAAAAATAAACAACAACAAAAAAATGCATAAAAAAGAAAAGAAGAAAAACCTATACGAAAGAAATTTTTGCGAATTAATCAGGAAAGGATTCCAATATTAAACCACCTCCCACTTTTCCTCCTCTTTCTCTCCACGCCACTAAGTCTCCTATCATCAATTTATTTTGTTTAGTCTATGCATTTGTTTATTATTACTATATATATCTATATCTATATATATATATAATTAGATATATAATATAATTAGATATATATATATATAATATAATTATATATATATATATATATATATATATATATATATATATATAATTTATATAAAGGGCATTAACTGTGTAGTAATGCCTCAAGCTTCGAGGGACTAAATAAGTCAAAAACTACCAAAAAATAAGCAACATATTTACCGAAATCGAGGGAATGCAGCTTTCAAAATTTATCTCTTAAAAACATTTAACTTAACGGTAAACCACTGGTTTCTCAATCAATACAGAATAACTGTGAAGTAACCTGCATCTTTTGTTCATCAGTACACGTATGGTCGAGATACATAAAAATAAACAAGAATCAACATACCACGATGCATCCAACACAGTACGATGACTTCTTATATATATATATATATATACATAGGCACAGGAGTGGCTGCGTGGTCAGAACCACATGGTCCCTGATTGCGTGGCGCCTTAGGCAAGTAACTTCTACTATAGCTTGGGGCCGACCACAACCTTGTGAGTGGGTTTGGTAGACGGAAACTGAAAGAAGCCTGTCGTATATATATATATGTATATATATATATATATATATATATATATATATATATATATATATATATATATATATATATATATATATATATATATATATATATGTATGTATGTATGTATATAAGAGAGTATTGTAGTTCGCTTGAAGCATTGTGTATTGTTTGTAAAGAATAAGAAGTTTTGAGTGGTACCACAATGCAAAGTCCGTTTTTTTGTATTATAGTGCATTGTTGTACCATTCAAAACTTCTTATTCTTTACATATATATATATATATATATATATATGTAGAAAGTATTTCGTAGAAGGCATTGTTATCCTTTTATAAATGTAGCTATCACTTTATACCCCACCACTTAATAAAAGCTTTGAAAATATCGTCGTAATCACTTGACATTGGAGCATTTTTGCTACGGTATTCACCAATCATAAAAAATCTTATTTGAGGAAAAATTATTCGATATTCTAATTAAGATACTTTTAACAAGATTATTTATTTTAGATTGGTGCTGGTTATATCGTTTTAACCATGCTGTAAACCTCTTATTTGGTTCATGAACAGTGTGATATGAGCCACAATTTAGAATCAAATTAATATCGAGGAAGTTAGCGACTCAAACAATTTAAATCGTTCTCAGTTCGAGGAAAATGAATTAATAGTTGTGAAAAGTGTATCCTCACGATATAATCCTCCCGCCTAAGTCAGTAAAATTCTTATTTCTAAAACAAATATGTCTACCAAAACTGTTACGTGAGCTGTGTCGGATGAATTTGTTTTCATATCGAAATTATTGAGAGTAGAATTCGTAATTCATGAATTAACTTGGAAGAGGATAAATGTATTTCTCCTGCTAAAATTATATCTAAATCGTATGTTATCTATCTATCTATCTATCTATCTATCTATCTATCTATCTATCTATCTATCTATCTATCTATCTATCTATCTATCTATCTATCTATCTGTCTGTCTATCTATCTATCTATCTATCTATCTATCTATCTATCTATCTATCTATCTATCTATCTGTGTGTGCGTGCCCATGCGTGCGTATTTGTGTGTTTATATTTATCTGAAGCTGTGATTTTAAATGTAGCGAATACGTACGCATGCGTGAATGTATATGCATATGTGTATGTGTGTGCATAGGTGTGAGTGCATATTTTGTATCGATGCATGTATATTCGCACAACTGTATCTCTATCTATACCTATACATATGTCTATATGTACTTACACATGTATATTGATGTATATATATATATATATATATATATATATATATATACATCAATATACATGTGTCTGTGTGTGTGTGTGCGTAAATGTTGGATATAAATATTTAGCTTTGTTTATGCCTCGTTTAGCTGTGTTACTATTGTAACTTTCGTATTTCGTTTTCTATTTTCCATTGTCCTTTTCTTATATCTAATTATACATCTCCATTATACCTCTACATTCTTGTTTAGATCCATTACTCACCAACACTTTTCTCTTTGTCTTTTCATTTTAGCCTCTTCTTTACACACATACATACATATATATATATATATATATATATATATATATATATATATATATGTGTGTGTGTGTGTGTGTGTGTGTGTGTGTGTGTGTGTGTGTGTATGTATGTAGTGGGCTATTTTGATTCGAGTTTGATATTCTGGAAATAACCTCGAGGAGATATATTTCCTAGCATGTATACTTGCGTTGATAATAAATATACAATTGTTAAGATTAGAGAGAATAATCGAAACAATATTACGATACGAAATATTTGGAATATCAATTATATATTTTCTATTTTCCTTTTTCTTGGAATGTATTTTGCTCTCAACATTCGTTATAGCCGATTACAAACTTTGTGCACCTTTCTTTGTTTTATTGCATTAAAGCTGTGAGATTTCAGAGTTTAACTTTATGTTACATATTGTGCACTTGAAGTTGTGTTTATTCCTCGTGCATACGCACAAAACCGTAATGTCGACAATATAGTAAATACATTCACAAATGCACACACGTATATCTCTGGCATCTTTCTCTGTCACTACAGAGACAAACACTACACTATACGCTTGTTGTTTCTGCATAACACAAAGTATTGTATTTGTATAAACTTTGCATAGATATACATGTATACATTCATTAACACACACACACACACACGTATACACACAAATATACACACACAATTAAATCACTGGATAAATTAATGCATATATGTTTACATATAAAGGATGGGTGGAATGTAACTAGGCATGAGAAATTGTTTATAGAAGTTTTAGAATCATTGAAGTCATTACGAAAACATTTTAAAGACTGACAACACGAATGGGGTTTTCTTATTTACTTATTGTCTTATTTCTTATTTTCCAGTTAGCCGGTGGCTTCTTATATATATGTATACGTGTATGCATGTATGGGTATGTATATATATATATATATATATATATATATATATATATATATATATATATATATATATATATATATATATATCAGCTTATCCCATAAGTTCTGTCCGAATTTTGAGTAAAGAAAACAAGTGATCAAATGTTATATTTAATTGAAATTTAATCATCATTGTACTTTCCCTGATTATCTATGACTTCCTTCCATCTATTTACAAGTTTTTTAATCCCATCAATGTAAAACTCTTTTGATTCAAAGCGAAGAACTCTGAAATGTTTTGCGAAAGTTATGTCCCCCGAATGATCCTGTAAACTACGAAACAAATGGTAGTCTGAAGGAGCAAGGTCGGAAGAATAAGGTTGATGAGGAATTTTTTCCCAACTAAGCTCTTCGATCTTCTGTGATGTGATCTTTGCAATGTGGGGTCGCGCATTGTCCTGATGAAACAGCACTCCTTTTCGATTCACTTTTTTTCTTCAAAGCTTGGTTTCTTTTTTTTTTGTACCTATAAAGCATTTTGTGACTGAAATGCTCTTTCCATGTTAGAAAGGGTTCTAATCAAAGAAATTTTAATTCTATTATTCTGTAAAATAATATTTAATTAGTTTAAATGTACACAAATGCATAAAGATAATTTTTAATTCCATTAGACATTCTAAAATACTATTAAATTTCATTCAATTTAAAAAAAGGTAAAATCGGACAGAACTTATGGGATGACCTGATATATAAATATAAATATGTGTGTGTGTGTGTATGTGTGTGTGTGTGTGTGTACATAAATATTTGTGTTTGCTGTTCTGTGTTTCCTCCAAATGTCGTTGTGTGTGACAGTGTAAGTAAAATATGTTCTCGTTTATCGATCAATACGTTTACTTTCGTCCACTTTTTTTTTCTATAACAAATATATTTCAAGCATCCATTGATTAATTTCACTATTTTCTGGCCATTTTCCATTATTTTCATCGATTTGTTACATTTGATATTTAGCAACTATTGTTTATCTATTTATTTATTTATTCATCAATGTAAAATCGTATGTACTTACACATTTTCCTATCGCTTTCGTGTGCTTTTTCTGTGAGAGAGATCGAGACAGACATACACCTACATATATCCTTATGTGTATATGCCTCTCTTAATCTCTCTCTCCCGTTGTATATATACATATATATCCCATATATCTGTGAATATACATTTATACATGCATATATATACATATGCATATATATATATTTATATATATATATTTGCATACATACACACACACTTACATATGTATGTGAGAAGTAAAAATGGACGTTGTAAAAAATATTTTGACGTGTGATAATTACTTATTCATCGTTTTCCTTATTAAAAAATGTCTATATTTGTTTATTACTTCAACATACATGACTGCACATGTAATTTCGTATAAATATTTATAAGGATGTATGTGCCAGAGTGCTTATAAATTAGCATATATAAACATACATACATATATAAATATTCATCTCCCTCCCCCCTCTCTCACTCTCTCTCTCTCTCTCTCTCTCTCTCTCTCTCTATATATATATATATATATATATATATATATATAGATGTATATTCCCACATTAGTTCACGTTCTAAATAACAAGTTTAAAAATAAATACCAGAATTGATTTGTTCGACCATAACTATGGAGGCGGTGCCCCAGCCTGGCCGCAATACGATGACTGAAAGAAGCAAGCGATAAAAGATATCTGCATTTCATGCAAATATTTAGTATGTCTCTAAATTGCTTAATGTTTATCTCGCTTTCTTTATCAAACTTAGTAGGGAGTGATGCGAGGTTTGTCTGCTATTTCAAGCATATCGTACTACCAGGCGGAAGATTCCTCGCGTGAACGCCATGTTATTCAGTCCATGGTTTTCGAAGGCTTGTGTAAAGAAAAAAGATTTCATATTGACTAGAAACGTAGAAATCTATTGAGGTATTGAAATAGAAAGTATTTTAAAAAATACTAAACCAATTATTATTCGTAGTAAATATGTGAATTCACTTTATCGTGCTTTGTTCGGAAAGATTATTCGCAATAGACGCATTCTGTTCAGGCATACTTAATGGAGTGAATCGGGTCAGAAAGTAACCTCGGTATGGTTTCATTAGGGATTTACTGAATGGCGATAAATCATAGCTAAAACGAATAATCATTTCCTGAGTAGCTACAACTTAGATTTATAGAGATTTCACAGCAGTTGTTCGACGAGAAGTCGCTATGTTGTATGTGTAAAAGTATATTTGCGAGGAAAGTCAGATGAATAGCGTTATCTGTAAAGATTACAAGAGAAGCAGTGCTATTGGCACCTACTGCCTTTTTCAGTGTTGTTACTGCTGTTGTATTTACTGCTGTTGTTGTTGTTTTGTCCCCGGTCAGCTTGTGACGGAAACTTACCAGTCGAACATGTGTTTTCGGCTGCAACCATTTTGTCTTCTGTTTTTGTCATAATGTATACACGCACACGCACACACACGCACGCACACACACACACACACACACACACACACACACACACACACACGTATATGGATGTATAGTTATATATACGTTGGGTTATCCCATAAATAATGCGGTTTTCTTTTCAATTGCATGAACTAAAAGTCGGAGGGAGACGGGATTATTATTGTAATTATTATTATTATTATTATTATTATTATTAATATTATTATTATTATTATTAATATTATTATTATTATTATTAATATTATTATTATTATTATTATAAAACGAAATATAATTCATACATCTCCATGTCAACAGCGCTCCTAAAATAGCATACCAACAACTCCAGTTGACAATTCCTGCATAATTAATATCTGGCAAGTTTACATTCACTTCACAAATATTCTGTTTTCAATCAACATCGTATTCTTCGTTTTCGTTCGCTCTCTTTTCTATCGTTCATTTCCATAGTCTTGGATTTCTCCGGCACTTCACTTCACTTCATTTAACGTCTTTCTCTTGTTCACCAATTTCCTTTCTTTTTGCTTTTGTATTCTTATTTATTTCTTATTAAATTTGGTTTTGTTTTAATACGTATGTCCTACGATATTGATGTGACAGAAAATAGATATAAAATCGATTATCTGCTGACAAATATTCTTTCGTATTATTGATTATGAAATATGGACATGTCGTTCTCTTTATAATATGTCTGTCGACTCCAAGTGGTCTCGCAGAAATATATGGCAGCCTTCCTTGAAGTTCGCTTTGCAGACAAATGGTTTCGGGTTCAGTGCCTCTGTGAGATGGCACCTTCGGCATGTATCTTCTACTATAGTTCAGGGTCGATCGATGCCTTGTAAGTCAATGTGGTAGACGGAAACTGTGTGGAAACCTGTCATAAATATATATATAAATGTGTGTGTGTGTATATGTATACATATCTGTCAGTCTGTCGATCTATCTATCCATCTATCTATCTATCTATCTATCTATCTATCTATCTATCTATCTATCTATCTGTCTATCTATCTATCTACTTATCTGTCTATGTGTCCATCTATTTCCCTGCCTATCTATCGGTGTGTTTATTTACTTGCCTACACACTCATATGTATATCATATGTGCATATGTATATATATATGTACATACACACACATATGTATATGTGTATATGTATGTATAAATATATATATATATATATATATATATATGTGTGTGTGTATATATATTTATATATTATTTAAATATATATATATATATATATATATATATATATATATATATATATATATATATATATATATATATATATATATATATATATATATATATATACAGGGTGGCCCCAAAGTAGGTTTACAGTTATCACGTAGTCACTTTAAATTTCTTTTAAAACATTTTATTACATTTAAATTTCCATCTTAGAAACTGAAAACGGAGCTTGACAAAATTAACTAAATTAGCATAGAATAATGGTTTCATATTTTTTTTATAATTAAGATCCAAACTGTTAATATATGAACGCGAAAGAGATAGTTGAATAACTGCAAACCTATTTTTAGGCCACCCTGTATACACGAGGGCCCTCTATGCAGTGCCCGTTTATTAAATTCATTCACAGGCCATTAACTGGTCCCTGTCTACAGTAGAAGTCACTTGTGTTATTGAACACAAAATCCAGTTTGTTGCAAAGAAGGTTTCTTAACAACACTCCCACACACACACATATATATATATATATATAGCATGGATATTTGCATGGCCCTTTGTATCGTAGACAATCGATGTTCTATTTTCTTCGTAATAGCCCATGTCTCACTTGCTTTTAAGAGTGCGGATAGGACGGTGCTATTGATAAGCCTCCCACGTATGATATTGCTTATCTTTGTATTGCGCACATTCATTATAGAGGTAAACGCATGCCACTCTGTCTTTATTTCATTTGAGATTTCAGCATCTATATCTAAGTAGGCGTAATCCTTGACCTCCACGATTTAATTTATATATATAAATTAACAGAACGAGATTAAAAAATCCATGGCTGTGAATAGTTTTCAGAGCATTTATAAAGAGGTCTTACAGCTGTTTTCGGGATATTTTATATATCCCTTCATCAGAGACGGTACGAAAAAATGTTTAAGTAATAGTTATCATATATATATATATATATATATATATATATATATATATATATATATATATATATATATATATATATATATATATATATACATATATATATATATATATATATATATATATATATACATATATATATATATAAGCATCAAAATAATAATTACTTATCTTCTAAGTACGCTCGCATGATCTCATTAGATTATTTCATTTCAATTCATGCTGCTGATGGCTTCCACATGAATACAAGCCTCACCACCACCACCACCACCGCTTCAACCGTCTAGTTTCCATCTTCATGTGAGAATCACCAGGGAACAATTAGTTTGTATTAGGCAGTCTGTATTAAAGAGTCCGTTGGATTGATCATAATTGCTAGATATTTGTAACTCATCCACAGAGAGGAAATGTGATTTTACCCATCCCCTACTGTACTGAATATTATTATTATTATTATTATTATTATTATTATTATTATTATTATTATTATTATTATTATTATTAATTATTATTATTATTAATTATTATTATTATTATTATTGTTATTATTATTATTATTATTATTATTATTATTATTATTATTATTATTATTATTATTATTATTGTTGTTGTTGTTGTTGCATTTGTTACTGTCGCCGTTGTCGTTCCTGCAGAGTTTGTTGTTGCCTAAGTTCAATGAACTCGATCATGTCGTTTATTAATTCCCAAATGAAAATAATTGTCACCGGTTTTATACTGAACCAATCACATACATTTTAGAAATGCCTTTACTTGTTTCAGTCAGTTGACTGCAGTCATGCTGGAGCACCGTGTGCGTGTGTGTGTTTGTGTGTGTGTGTGTGTGTGTGTGTGTGTGCCTGTGTGTCTGTGTATATATATATATAGTATGCATATATATACGTATATATTTGTATATCTATATATATAAATATATACGTATATATATATATATATATATATATATATATATATATATATATATATATATATATATATATATGCATATGTATATATATATATATATATATATATATATATATATATATATATATATGAAAGAAAGTTTGAAAATGCACTTATTTTTAAAAAATATTTATTTACTTAACCGGTTTCACTTTTTAGAAAAAGATTATCAAAAGTCTTTGAGAATAATAAAAAATGTTAAAAAACAGTCTGAGTATTAAAATGTATATATACATTCTTTGATGATAAAATATATTTAAAGTATAAAGCTTTGTATGAACTTTGTAGTGTTACATACTGATTGTCATATTAAGGTGAAATTGTTAAAAACAGTGTTAAAAACAGTGTATGAAAATACACATATGGAAAATACATATACATATACATATTCTCATACATATTCTTTGACAATCGAATAAAATTGAGAAGGAACTGACCTGGCCTTTTTCTCTTGTGTATATTGAAGGAATGTTTTACTGTCTTAAGAGACAGTATGACTGGCTAGCTGGGGTGGGAGGGAAGAAGAGTTAAAGAAGATTTTTTTATTTTTGGTTGGTCTGTGACAGTCTGTCATGGTTCACTGGTTTTTGGGACTGGTTCTGTGCACATCTCTATGTGTGTGTATATATGTGTGTTTGTGTCCGTGTGTGTGTGTGTGTGTGTGTGTGTGTGTGTGTGTGTGTGTGTGTGTGCCGTTTTTATTGGTCCCAGAGTTTATTGTGGAATGTGTATATGAGTGTGTGTTTGAGTGCTTTTTGTGTCGGTGGGGATGTTAGGTGTGTGTACGTGAGACTGTGCGTATATCTCTTTATCTGAGTGTGTATGTGTTGTTTTGATCGTCTTTGTGGTGTGTGTGTGTGTGAGGGTGTGTACGTATGTGTGCGTATGTGTGTGTATGTATGTGTGCATCTGTGTGTGTGCGTGGGAGTGTTTTGTGTGAGTGTGGGAGTGTGTGTGTGTCTCTCTGTCTGAGTGGGTGTGTTGTTTTAAATACCTTGTGGTATGTGTGTGTGTGTGTGTGTAATCAAACGTATGTGTGTGATGGTTCATATGTATGTGTATGCCTATGTCTGTATGTGTGCGTGTGTGGCATGTGTATATGAGTATGTGTGTGTTTTTTTATCTATGGTAGGATGGTGTGTGTATGTGTGTGCACGTTTGTGTGAGTGTGTATGTGTGTGATTAATATTTGTTAGGGTGTTGTGTGTGCGCATGTGTGTGTATGTGTATATGTGTTTGTTCGTGTGTGTGCGTGAGTGCGTTTGTGAGTGCGTGTGTATGTGTGTTTGTGTGTGTTTATGTGTCGGTGGGGATGTTAGGTGTGTGTACGTGAGACTGTGCGTATATCTATTTTTCTGAGTATGTATGTGTTGTTTTAATCGTCCTTGTGATGTGTGTGTGTGGGAGAGAGCGCAACCGTATGTATGTGTGAGGATGTGTACATGTGTGTGCGTCTGTGTGTGTATGTATGTGTGCATCTGTGTGCATCTGTGTGTGTGCGTGGGAGTGTTTTGTGTGAATGTGGGAGTGTGTGTATACGTGAGTGTGTGTGTGTCTCTCTCTGTGTCTGAGCGAGTGTGTTGTTTTAAATACCCATTGTGGTGTGTGTGTGTGTGTGTGTGTAAGCAACCGTATGTGTGTGTGATGGTTCATATGTATGTGTATGTCTGTATGTGTACGTATGTTTATTTGTGTTGTGTGTTGGTGGGGGTGTTATATGTGTGTACGTGAGTTTGTGTGTGTCTCTAAGTATGTTTGTGTTTGAGTTGTCATTGTGGTGCGTGTGTGTGTGAGGGAGCAACTGTATGTGTGTGCATGAGGGTGTATGTGTGTGTGAGCATGTATGTGTGTGTTGTATTTATTAGGTGTCCTTGTACGTTGGATTTATCCAGGTGAGGTGTATGTGTGTGCATGTGTGTTCCGTGTATGTTGGTACTGGGTATGCGTTTGTATGTGTGTGTACGTGGGTATGGTTTGTGTAGTTTCCTGGTGTATATGTGTACATGTGTGTGTGCGCTGTAATTGTGAGTGATTAGTTTTGTTTGTATTGTTAGTACAGTATATGTGTGTATACGTGTGCGTGTGTTTGTGTGAGTGCGTCTATGTGGCTTGTATTTGTCGGGGAGGTGTGTCATTGTGTGTGCATGCTTCTGTGCATGTGTGCTTGTGGGTGTTTGTTGTGATTGTTGGGATTGTATTGTGTGTGTTTTTCTTTTGAGTGTGTATGTGACAATTTTACTGGGGAACAGGCGTATGGTGTTTGTATGTGTGTGTACATATGTATGCAAATATGCGTGTGTGAATATGATTTGTGGTTGCCGGAGTGATGTGTAGGTGTGTGCATGTACCTGTTTGCATATGTGTGTATGGGTGTTGGTTGTGGTTGCTACAATTGTATTGTAAGTATATATATGCGCATGTGTTCTTTCTTGAAATGTATGTGGATTTGTGCTCTGGTGTGGAGATACTGTGATTGTGTGTGTGTGTATATATGTGTGTAAGTGTGTTCGTGTCGGAGGTTTGCATTGTATTGATGTGTGTGATTTTGCGTATCTGTGTGTCTTTGTTTTGGGCGTGCACCTGGGGAGGAGGCTTATGTTAGAGTATGTTGAGCTGTGGTCTGTATTTTTGAATAAGATTATTTTCCTTATTTATTCGTGTTTGGTCAGTGGTGTTGTCTGAGCATTGGTATAATGGGAAAACTAGGAATTTGGGAGACTTGTTTTGTGCACACAGATCTAAATGCCCACTGAGTGGTATCTGTCTTGTGGTGGGATCCCTCAATTGTTGGCGGTGGACTGTCATCCTTTCTCTGAGAGTAAGGCTCGTTTGCCCTATGTATTCTTTGTGGCACCCTTCACACCTTATGGCATAAAGTAAATTTTTTGATGCGCAGGTGAAGTTATTTTTTATGACAAAAGTGTGTCCCGACTGGAATCTGTATGTTGTTCCTTCCATGAGGTGGATGCAGGTCCTGCAGTTGGAACGACCACATTTTTTGACAGTAGGTGGTGGGCTTGTGTTGGGCAATTTTGCATTCGTGAGTAGGTTTTTTAGGGATTTGGGTTGTCTTTTACTTTTTATTATTTTATGGGTTGCGAGTACTCTTTTTAGACGTGGGTCTTGATTCAGTAGTGGGATGTTTTTGTATATTATTGTGTAAGCTTCTGCATTTCTAGGATTGTGTGTTGAGAGATATGGGAGACTATTTAACGTGCCGTGTATGTGTTTCGGTTTTCGCAGGTCATGGGTAGCAATTGCCTTGGCCCGTTCTATTCCATTGTCAACTAATGATGCTGGGTAATGTCTTTCGAGGAGAATTGCCTTTAGTTCTTCGAGTCTTTTATTTCGAGTTCTATAATTAGAAACAATTGTGCAAATTCTTCTCGCAAGGTTGAAGGGAATGTTTGTCTTTGTATGTTTTGGGTGATTGGAGGTGAACAGAAGGTCCCACACACTCGACCAACTCTTTGACTTCAAAACTCTAATTAACAGTGTCAACAACCATATCCAATTTACAATGGAATACAGTCAAGACCAACTTCCTTTTCTTGACATTCTCATTGTAAAAATGGGTACCAGCATTGAGACTGATATTCATTACAAACCGACTGATTCCAAGCAATACCTT
The DNA here is from genome assembly GCF_046866305.1 of Octopus bimaculoides. Lineage (NCBI taxonomy): Eukaryota > Metazoa > Mollusca > Cephalopoda > Octopoda > Octopodidae > Octopus > Octopus bimaculoides. The sequence continues at coordinate 3,169,710 of NC_142952.1, forward strand.
CTGTTCACCTCCAATCACCCAAAACATACAAAGACAAACATTCCCTTCAACCTTGCGAGAAGAATTTGCACAATTGTTTCTAATTATAGAACTCGAAATAAAAGACTCGAAGAACTAAAGGCAATTCTCCTCGAAAGACATTACCCAGCATCATTAGTTGACAATGGAATAGAACGGGCCAAGGCAATTGCTACCCATGACCTGCGAAAACCGAAACACATACACGGCACGTTAAATAGTCTCCCATATCTCTCAACACACAATCCTAGAAATGCAGAAGCTTACACAATAATATACAAAAACATCCCACTACTGAATCAAGACCCACGTCTAAAAAGAGTACTCGCAACCCATAAAATAATAAAAAGTAAAAGACAACCCAAATCCCTAAAAAACCTACTCACGAATGCAAAATTGCCCAACACAAGCCCACCACCTACTGTCAAAAAATGTGGTCGTTCCAACTGCAGGACCTGCATCCACCTCATGGAAGGAACAACATACAGATTCCAGTCGGGACACACTTTTGTCATAAAAAATAACTTCACCTGCGCATCAAAAAATTTACTTTATGCCATAAGGTGTGAAGGGTGCCACAAAGAATACATAGGGCAAACGAGCCTTACTCTCAGAGAAAGGATGACAGTCCACCGCCAACAATTGAGGGATCCCACCACAAGACAGATACCACTCAGTGGGCATTTAGATCTGTGTGCACAAAACAAGTCTCCCAAATTCCTAGTTTTCCCATTATACCAATGCTCAGACAACACCACTGACCAAACACGAATAAATAAGGAAAATAATCTTATTCAAAAATACAGACCACAGCTCAACATACTCTAACATAAGCCTCCTCCCCAGGTGCACGCCCAAAACAAAGACACACAGATACGCAAAATCACACACATCAATACAATGCAAACCTCCGACACGAACACACTTACACACATATATACACACACACACAATCACAGTATCTCCACACCAGAGCACAAATCCACATACATTTCAAGAAAGAACACATGCGCATATATATACTTACAATACAATTGTAGCAACCACAACCAACACCCATACACACATATGCAAACAGGTACATGCACACACCTACACATCACTCCGGCAACCACAAATCATATTCACACACGCATATTTGCATACATATGTACACACACATACAAACACCATACGCCTGTTCCCCAGTAAAATTGTCACATACACACTCAAAAGAAAAACACACACAATACAATCCCAACAATCACAACAAACACCCACAAGCACACATGCACAGAAGCATGCACACACAATGACACACCTCCCCGACAAATACAAGCCACATAGACGCACTCACACAAACACACGCACACGTATACACACATATACTGTACTAACAATACAAACAAAACTAATCACTCACAATTACAGCGCACACACACATGTACACATATACACCAGGAAACTACACAAACCATACCCACGTACACACACATACAAACGCATACCCAGTACCAACATACACGGAACACACATGCACACACATACACCTCACCTGGATAAATCCAACGTACAAGGACACCTAATAAATACAACACACACATACATGCTCACACACACATACACCCTCATGCACACACATACAGTTGCTCCCTCACACACACACGCACCACAATGACAACTCAAACACAAACATACTTAGAGACACACACAAACTCACGTACACACATATAACACCCCCACCAACACACAACACAAATAAACATACGTACACATACAGACATACACATACATATGAACCATCACACACACATACGGTTGCTTACACACACACACACACACACACCACAATGGGTATTTAAAACAACACACTCGCTCAGACACAGAGAGAGACACACACACACTCACGTATACACACACTCCCACATTCACACAAAACACTCCCACGCACACACACAGATGCACACAGATGCACACATACATACACACACAGACGCACACACATGTACACACCCTCACACATACATACGGTTGCGCTCTCTCCCACACACACACATCACAAGGACGATTAAAACAACACATACATACTCAGAAAAATAGATATACGCACAGTCTCACGTACACACACCTAACATCCCCACCGACACATAAACACACACAAACACACATACACACGCACTCACAAACGCACTCACGCACACACACGAACAAACACATATACACATACACACACATGCGCACACACAACACCCTAACAAATATTAATCACACACATACACACTCACACAAACGTGCACACACATACACACACCATCCTACCATAGATAAAAAAACACACACATACTCATATACACATGCCACACACGCACACATACAGACATAGGCATACACATACATATGAACCATCACACACATACGTTTGATTACACACACACACACACACATACCACAAGGTATTTAAAACAACACACCCACTCAGACAGAGAGACACACACACACTCCCACACTCACACAAAACACTCCCACGCACACACACAGATGCACACATACATACACACACATACGCACACATACGTACACACCCTCACACACACACACACCACAAAGACGATCAAAACAACACATACACACTCAGATAAAGAGATATACGCACAGTCTCACGTACACACACCTAACATCCCCACCGACACAAAAAGCACTCAAACACACACTCATATACACATTCCACAATAAACTCTGGGACCAATAAAAACGGCACACACACACACACACACACACACACACACACACACACACACACACACGGACACAAACACACATATATACACACACATAGAGATGTGCACAGAACCAGTCCCAAAAACCAGTGAACCATGACAGACTGTCACAGACCAACCAAAAATAAAAAAATCTTCTTTAACTCTTCTTCCCTCCCACCCCAGCTAGCCAGTCATACTGTCTCTTAAGACAGTAAAACATTCCTTCAATATACACAAGAGAAAAAGGCCAGGTCAGTTCCTTCTCAATTTTATTCGATTGTCAAAGAATATGTATGAGAATATGTATATGTATATGTATTTTCCATATGTGTATTTTCATACACTGTTTTTAACACTGTTTTTAACAATTTCACCTTAATATGACAATCAGTATGTAACACTACAAAGTTCATACAAAGCTTTATACTTTAAATATATTTTATCATCAAAGAATGTATATATACATTTTAATACTCAGACTGTTTTTTAACATTTTTTATTATTCTCAAAGACTTTTGATAATCTTTTTCTAAAAAGTGAAACCGGTTAAGTAAATAAATATTTTTTAAAAATAAGTGCATTTTCAAACTTTCTTTCATATATATTTCCACTCGTACGGTATTCCACAACTTTACTTTATTATATATATATATATATATATATATATACATATATATATATACACGTATATGTATATATTTGTATATATACATATATATAGTATACATGTGCATATATATATTTGTATATATATATATATATATATATATATATATATATATATATATATATATATAATAAAAGCAATATACACAGAAAATAGCGCAGGCCGAACGTAATATTAACAACTGTACATATGTGCATGTGCGTGTCTGTGTGTGTGTTTGCTTGTGTGCTTTTGTGTGTGTGTGTGAGTGTATCTGTATGCGTCCTCACATGTGCACTCATCTAGAGAGATTATTATAAGACAGCAAGTGAAACCGAATAGACCATAAGGAAATGAATAATTGAAGAAAGAAATGAAATTATAAATACAATAAATGAATAACTGTACATAATTTATTGTTTATGAAATGCCAATATTTCTTTTATCCACTTGTTAAAAGCTGAGAACATTACAGTTGTTTAAATATCATTTCCGTAGCTTATACTGGATGATAATACGATAGATTCTGACGTAAATGTTAAAACGAAAAAAAAATTTTTTTAAATTATATCTAAAATTTATATAAAAATAAAATGTATATAAAATGATAAGAATAAAAATAGTTAAATAAAACGAGGAATAAATAATCCTGAGTTTAATAAGTGCCAACACAAAAAAAAATCTCGGCCCTTTATGTCTCTGCAGGAGTGGCTGTGCCGTAAGTGGCTTGCTTACCAACCACATGGTTCCGGATTCAGTCCCATTGCGCGGCACCTTCGGAAAGTGTGTTATACTATAGGCTTTGTGAGTCGATTTTGTAGACGGAAACTGAAAGAAGCCTGTTGTATATATATATATTTATATATATATATATATATATATATATATACATATATATGTATGTATGTATGTATATATATATATATATATATATATATATATATATATATATATATATATATATATATATATATATATATCAAAAGACGAAGACGAGTGTGTAAACAATGAACATAAAACAACGGGGGAAAGAACTTCGTTAATAGAAACTGTTTTAAATTAAATAACAACTTAAAAGAAAAAGTGGTGAAGGAGAAGGACAGAATGAAAGTGGAAGGAATAAAAGAAAGTTAAAAGAGAAAGGAAATACTCCATACATGGGTTACGGTATTTTACAAGAAAAGATATCGATAAGCAAGGTGTAGGATATACGAAATTCAAATAATAACAATTTATATGGTGTGACTGACGGTTAGCTGGAAGGCAAGTCTTTCTGGATTAGGTTTGAAGAAGATTGTTAACCGTTATTGAAAGCATATGCCCAGCAGAGTAATGATTTTTGCCGGAGAAAAATATATATATATATATAAAAAAAAAAGAATTTAATTACGGATCGAAATCCGACAAATAAAGATATAAAATGACATTGAAATAAGCCAGAATTAAGTATAACGTATTTGCTACGTAAATATCAACGCCATTAAATGGATATATATATATATATATATATATATATATATATGCATACTTATTCTGCAAAAAACCATTTAGTATTAACGCAATTATATAACGTATTTTTCCCCTCTGCTTCTGGGATCAGAGAAGCTAAAATAAAAAAAATGTAAAGCAAAACAAATCGTGGGGCGGCAGTCGATCAGATCGATTTCAGTACGCAACTGGTACTTAATTTATCGACTCCGAATGGATGAAAGGTAAAGTCGACCTCGGCGTAATTCAAACTCAGAACGTAAAGACAAACTAAATACTGCTAAGCATTTTGCCTGACGTGCTAAAGGCTGCCATCTTCCTGCCTTACCACGTTTGGTAATATTGTCCAGAGTAAATTTTGTCTACTTTCCAGAACTCTGTTATGATGGAGGTTGCTAGTAAGCATTACGATTGCTTAAAATAACAGTCAAAACAGCTCGTAACCATGTGAGAGCATTTTTCTAACGACTGATATATGTGTGTACGTATGTCTATACATGCACATAAACACACACAAATGAATACAAGTATGCACATACATACTGATATAGGCATGCACGTATTCACAAATAAAGGGACAATTTCGAGAAGTCAAAACATTCCAATATAAATGTTAAAGTATGTAATGGACAGACTATACAATAGTTCAAATGTTGTTACAGCTATAGGCTTAATATGCAAAGATAGGGAAAAAGCTCGTAATCACGTAGAAATCATCTAAACACATCTAAAGAAACCATGTAAATGTATGTATGCATGTATGCATGCAGTTATGTATATATATATATATATATATATATATATATATATATATATATATGTATATGTATATATATATATATATATATATATATATATATATATATATATATATATATACGTATGTATGTGTATATATATATATATATATATATATATATATATATATATATATGTATGTATGTATGTATGTATGTATCATACAATCTATACATTTGCATGCATATATGTGTATGCAGCTCTCTGTCTGTCTGCCTGTCTCTCTCTATATTTATATGTGTGTGAGTGCGTGTGTATTTGAGTTCGCGCGTACGTGTAGGTATATAAAACAAGCATTAACGCTAATGGAGGTTCCCCAACGTGGCCACAACCTCTGACTGAAACTAATAGCAAAATAAAAGAATATATATATATATATATATATATATATATATATATATATATATATATATATATATGTATGTATGTGCATATGTATATATACATACAAACATTCATTCATACATTTTTAAATATCTTTCCACAACGAATTCCTATGGAATTCATGAAAGCCGCTCTTCCAAATGCTATTACGGATAGAAATTTTAATAACATAATAACATTACATCATGGCGTATATTTTCTCTTGAAGACAACGCTTCCGCCCCTTCCATCCGTTCCTAGGGTTCTGACCTCCTTCGAACATTTACCTTCATCCGGCCTTCCCCCTTAATATAAGTCAGAACATCGATGTTATAAACAATTTTCTCATTCCGTTATTTCAGAAATAAACGTTGCTAATGGTCTTGTAGCGTTATTAATATCTCCATGTGAGATTCATGGCATTATTCCGCACACAAGCCATCTCTCGTGGTCCAGTATCTCAAATAGACATAAATATTGATCTATTTATTTATTGGTCTTCACTATTTCAGTATGGGAGGCGAATCGTATATTTCCTTCAGTCTTTCAATTTAACACGCTCTGGGAAAAATTGTTTTACATGATAGTTAAGCATCACCAAAACGTAGGGATATATATATATATATACACACACACATATATATATATATATATATATATATATATATATATATATATATATATATATATATATATATATATATATATATTTATATATATATATGCAAATAGCCGATGAATATGCCTCGAAGCTTCAGCTCCGGCATTTGAAACTCTGAGTTCTATTACGACAACTTACTGATTGTCCTATACTATATATATATATGTAATGATACTTTGATACTTTTCATATTGGGGCAGCAGCTATATGATAATTGAACTGGATTGAGACAATGTGAAATGAAGTGCTCTGCTCAACAGCACAACGCACTGCTTTGTTCGGGAATCGAAACCATGATCTTGTGAGAGCAACACTCAAACCACTAAGCCATGTATCTTCACTTCATTACCATAACAAGCGTACAAAATGTCGAAACATCAACTCGTTATTTGTTGAAAGAAACACGAGGTAAATCTTCTTAGAACATTGGTTTTATGCGTGAAAAAGAATGATATTAACATTCATTAATATTTCTTGATTCCCAACTATGCAAACACCATCCTACCATTTTGTAGTCTGTTACAATTTCTGCTCATTAATTCGCCTGCTAATAAATAAACGGAGTGCATGATATTAGCTTCTCACTGCCATAATTCATCTGCAGGATATCATATTTCTATTACCGATTTGATGACATGGGATTTCAAGATGAAGGCGTGTTAGAAACTCACCAGCGTAATTCCATTAATAAAGACACATTTAATGACTAATCAATGTCTGATAAAGTATCTCGTTTCTTGGTGGATTTAATTGGATTTAATTGCATTTAGTGGCCTTGTCATAACTGATGGCCTAAGGAATGTAATATTCTTTTCTACTCTAGGCACAAGGCCCGAAATTTTGTGGGTGGGGGCCATACGATAAGGAATGTGATATTACCATTCACTTTGTCTCTATCATAATATTCACTTACTACATAATAAATACGGAGTGAAGGCGCGTGGACTAGTGACTAATGTGTTGCACTCCCGATCACAAGATCGTGGTTTCGATTTCCAGACCGGGCGTGGCTTTGTATTCCTGAGCAACATACTTCAGTCGACTCAAGAAACTGCGTAGAAGCCTATCGGAGAAAATGTTCCTACACTACTATGTCGCTCACTTTAATGCCATCACTTGCCACTAAGGGAGACTTTAGCAAAGTCCATTATATTGCAAAGATTCGGGGGCAGGTCGTCGTCTGAGAGTATCTTCTTCCCTTCAACGCACCCTAAGAGTTCTAACGATAATACGATTCTTCCTTCTTATAAAAACTAGTATAATTAATTTCTAGATTTATTAGAACGCAATTTGCTAAGTAGGAAATGCACCAGACATTTAAACGGATAATGTTATGCATCTCGATTAGTAAAAATGAGTTTAGACGGAATCCATAATTTTCTGAAGAGCAGTAAAATAATAAAATCATTCCCAATAATGACTGAGATAACAAAATATTTTAATTCATTACGAAATTTAATTTAAAAAACAAACATGAAATATAACTCATGAAGAAGAGATAAAACGGGACTGAATATTTAATGACTGAGATTACTTGAAGTACGAAAAGACTAGATACAGACAAGGGGAATAGAAATGAATGATAGAACAGTGAGGTGATTGATGGAGGTGGGGTTGACAGAACCGGTTGGAAAAGCGTAAAACACGTCTTGTAGTATATAGTTACGATGCTTTATGTTCATTGGCTCAATTTCTGCTGTGGTGAGCTTCTGATTTCACTTTGAAAATGTTTCAAATTTTGGATATAAATAATTTTTACACTATATCTTCTACAACTCTTCAGCTTTCGTTTCATATGAAAACTATTTCGATACATACTATATAATTTTAGTGTAGTTGGGTCTCAAGGGGGCGGTACAAACCTAGCAATACGTATTTTATAGTGAAAACAAAATTTCCATTCAAATGGCAATTACCAGAAGATTTCTGTTCGAGTCTGACCGTTTTAAGTCGTAGTGGAAACCCGACCTATGTCGCAAGCCGGTAAACGAGAATTGTATAAATTTTATAATTGAAGAATTTACTTTATTTTGTACATACGAGTATATCAGCCTGCAATAAAATAGGCTCGCGGGCGCAATTGTGCCCGTGGTGGGATTTCCCCACCTCTGCTGCAAAGGGAAGAAAGAACGTTGCTAGAAAATTGTCGAAGGCCATTAAGAAAGCGAGCCATTACATTTCATTTAATAGAGAGGACGAACGATGCAGCAAGAACTAGCATTGGGCATGATAGAAGCATATGGCAAAGAGTTGCAACATCCGAGACTCAAAGCTCGCGCTGATGTGCTGGTGATTTGTCGCCTACATCGATAGGTGACGTCGGACAGCTCTCATGTCACAGTGGAATGGGTGGAAACAACTACAGAGCTGATTCACCGCCTGGAGAGACATCGACTCCTGTGTCGGAGGAGCACAGTGGAAAACCGCAGTACACAGGTGCTTACCCTCAATGTTACAATAGACCTAATGCTGCTGTTCTTACCGTCCACTGAAGAGGAATTGCAAATTTCGTACAACCATCGTAAACAAAAATATTTACTATTTACACAATGAGAAGACGAACCCTTTATTTCTTTAAAGGATCATTATTTCAGCATTATCTCAGCATTAAAAACAGATGTTAATTTCTCAAATTATGCGTCGATTAAAATTCAAAAGTTTAAAGGAATGAGTAGAATAACGAATGACTGAACGAATAAACAAGTTGATTGATGAATGGATGAATGATTCAACGAGGAAGGAATTCACGGAAAAATTTTAAAAAAAACTTGTTTCATATAGTCAAATGCACAGAAAGAGCAAATAAATATATAAACAAAGAGAAATTAAAACCCAGTTAAGAATCCATTCCACTCAACTTCACTGATAATGAAGAATTTTCAACTAATGACTATTAAGGAAAATACAAAATTATATAATGCGTATATGTGTGTGTGTGCGTGCGTGTGTGTGTATGCATGTGCGTGTGTGCATGTGTGTGTGTGCATGTGTCTGTATTTGTGCGTGCGTGTGTGTATGTATATATATATATGTATGTATATATATATGTA